>NC_092158.1:40134579-40432079 GCF_045791955.1 Oncorhynchus clarkii lewisi
ATTACAAAAAAATATAATAATAAATATATAATATAATATCAGCCTTTACTTAATAGGCACTTATTGTAGTCATTTTTTAATTTAATCTCTTGAGATGGGAAACCGTTTTCTATTTTCGTTTTTATTCATTTGAATATGGTCTTTATAACAGAAGATACAATTAGGTGAACTTTTAGTTATGAATATAAACTGGCAATATTGTAGTGGCCAATCTTCGTTGCAATAGGCCCATTAAATAATATCAGCTTTTATGATGCTGGTAAAGATAGTACCTTTACAGACGGCCTCTAACTGCGCAGTGTAGCCTATAGGTTATACACTGAGTGTACAAATAATAAGGACACCTTCCTAATATCTAGTTATCCCCCCACCCCCTTTTGTCCTCAGAACAGCCTCAATTTATCGGGGTATGGATTCTACACGGTGTTGAATGCGTTCCACAGGGATGCAGGCCCATGTTGAAGCCAATGCTTCCCACAGTTGCCAAGTTGGCTGGATGTCCTTTGGTTGGTGGAACGGAACATGAGCGTGAAAAACCCATCAGTGTTGCAGTTCTTGACACAAACCGGTGTGCCTGGCACCTACTACCATACTCCGTTCAAAGACACTTAAATCTTTTGTCTTGCCTGTTCACCCTCTGAATGGCACACATACACTATCCATGTCTCAATTGTCTCCAGGCTTAAAAATCATTCTTTAACCTGTCCTGTCCCCTTCATCTACAAGTGACATCAATAAGGGATCATAGCTTTCACTTGGATTCACCTGGTCAGTCTGTCATGGAAATAGCAGGTGTCCTTAATGTTTTGTACACTTAGTGTAAATTGCACAATAATTATACATTTATGGATTTTGTTATGTAGCCTATTGTTGTCACTTTATTGAACCTGTGTGCAACCCACCCGCCTGGGGACTGTGGATTATGAGACAATCCCCGCATCACTAGCTTGCATGTTCTGCAGCCTTTTAAAGATAGAGAGAGGATGACTGGGATGCAGTTTGGCATTTATTGTCATGAATCTTGCCCTGGCGGCAGTTCTGCAAAGTGGTCACAAGCTGGCACAGGCATAAAGTAATATATGATTTTAAACCTAACCTTAACCACACTGCTAATCCTTACCTTAAATTAAGTCCATAAAACACAATTATTTTCCACAAATATTTACAATATAGCCAATTTTGGCTTTGCATCTGCCATATCTTGAGAAATGTCTGCCTCCAGGGCAATATTCATGACAAACGTCAAGCTGCGACTGGGAGAGGGAATGTAAAATCGATAACGAAATAGTTTTGACAATTAACATACGTTTTATTATGAGAAGTACAATATATCCATGTACACATCAGATAGATGCTCTTTCTCTGCTACCTCATTCTATTTCTCTAATTCTCTGGTCTAGTATTCCCGGGTTATGTTTCAATTCTCCCTCCTCTATTTCCTCACATCTTCCTTAGACTTCTTTTCCTCTTTCTTTTCCTCCTCTTTACTTTCTCCAAAATGTTCCATCTGTTGTATCTTACTGGCCTTCTCTTGCTTCACTACTTTTTTGGCTTTTCCCTTTGTCTTTTTGACCTTCCCTTCCTGAATTCTTTGGACAAGGAGATAAAGTCATGTAAGTTTATGGGTTCTCTTCTCTTGATCTGCAAAATCTAGAGCTATGCGATACTGTAGAACAGGGGTGTCAAAGTCAAATGGACGGAGGGCCAAATAAAAAAATCAGCTACAAGACGAGGGCCGGACTGTTCGAATGTTCATTGAAAAATTTTTAAATGACGCATATAGTCTAGTGAACCTAATTGAACCTACTGAAAACCTAACAAATATATTACAATATGATCAGATAAATAAAGCAATATTTTCTTATGGCTCTGTCAGTAATCTTTAATTTTCAACAGACACAAAAGACAAATTTCCTTTATATAAATATCCCCATAACATGAACATTAAATGAAAGAAACCGGTATTCAAGGCACCATCAGTAGACTATATTTTCTATTTTAGCAAAAGTGGGCTAAATTTACTTCAAAGAAAAAACAATAATAGCAATTTTCTATCATCCACTCAACTGAAATATTTTTAAAATATAATTGGATTGAAATACAAAAAAATAAAGTGCAAAAATCTATTAATCAAAAACAACACTTTGTTTAAGGAGAAGTAACATGCAGTGAAAACAAATATTAAATTTTAACTTTTAAACTTGAACTGAGTAAAAACTCTAAATATGTGATTGCACAGTAATGTTCACTTGTTTGAGGTTGAGGGTGATACTTGGTGGTGTCCCATCTTTTCCACAAGTTCATCAATGTTCGGGGTAAGGCTCTGAGCTGAAGAAATCCTCAGAATTGAGTGGAGGTGTTCAGCAGTAAGTCGACTTCTGTGTGATGTTTTGTTCAGGTTCATCAAAGAAAACAGTTGTTCACACAGGTATGTGCTGCCAAACATAGACAACGTTTGAGCAGCCTGGATGCGCAGCTGGGGCATTGTGCCGGGGAGGAAACGGGCGAACTCCGCAGCACCCACTGCCGCATATTTTGCCCTCAGTGCATCATTGCATTGGAGGTCAATCAACTCCATTTGGAGGTTTGGTGGTGAGCTTTCCACGTCAACAGCAAATGGGTTACCGAGCAGTTCCAACCTGCTTTTTTGTGCTTCAAAGTCAGCAAATCGGCGTCGAAAGTCAGCGGCAAGCATACCTATTTTATCAGCCAACTGTGTGCTCGGGAACGCACTGGTAGAGAGCTTCTCTTTCATGGTCTGGCAGCTGGGAAAGTGGCTCAAATTTTCTTTCCGCATCTGCGTCTCCCACAGAGTCAGTTTGGTTTTAAATGCCTTCACTGTACTGTACATATCAGAGATGACACGATCCCGACCCTGCAGCTGCAAGTTTATTGCATTCAGATGACTCGTAATGTCACACAGAAAAGCCATTTCACACAGAAACATTTCGTCTCGGAGTTGTGTTGTGTCTTTCCCTTTGCTGTCCAAGAACAGACAAATCTCACGAAGCTCGAAACATCTTTGAAGCACCTTTCCCTGGCTTAGCCATCGCACCTCTGTGTGATAAGGCAAATCACCATGCTCCGTTTCTAACTCCGTCAGAAATGCCTTGAACTGGCGGTGATTCAAACCTTTGGCTCTGATAAAGTTAACTGTGCGCGTGATGATGCTCATTACATGCTCCATTTTCAAGGCTTTACCGCACAACGCTTCCTGGTGTATGATACAATGATAAGCTGTCAGCTCACCTGTCGCGTTTTCCTCTTGCATCTTTTCCCGTATCTTCGCCACCAGTCCGCTCCTGTGTCCACACATCGCAGGTGCTCCGTCGGTTGTCAAACCCACGAGTTTTTCCCAAGGCAGCTCCATCTCATTTACACATCTTGACACCTCTTCATACAAATCATGCCCCGTAGTTGTGCCATGCATAGGACGTAAAGCCAAAAACTCCTCTGTCACGCTTAGGTTGGAGTCCACTCCGCGGATGAAAATTGACAACTGGGCAATGTCAGAAATGTCGGTGCTCTCATCCACAGCCAAGGAATATGCAATAAAATCTTTTCCCTTTTTCACAAGCTGCTCTTTTAGATTGATGGACAACTGGTCTACTCTCTCGGCAATGGTGTTTCTGCTCAGACTCACATTTAAAAAGAGTTGCCTTTTTTCTGGGCAAACTTCGTCACAAACTTTAATCATGCAGTTTTTGATGAAATCCCCCTCCGTAAATGGCCGGGCTGATTTAGCGATCTCTTCTGCCAAAATAAAACTGGCCTTGACAGCAGCCTGGCCTTGTGATTTGGCTTTTTTGAACAGAGCCTGTCGAGATTTGAGGCCTCGTTTTAATTCCTCTGCCTTTTGTAGCCTTTGTTCCATGTCCATATTCTTGTTTTTGTCCGCGTGTTTCGTTTCATAATGTCGTCTCAGATTATACTCTTTCAGTACCGCCACACTTTCTCCACACAGAAGACACACAGGTTTTCCAGCTACCTTCGTGAACATATACTCCGACTCCCACCTTGTTTGAAACCCCCGGTTCTCAGTATCCACCTTCCGTTTTGCCATTTTTGATGGGTATCTGAAAGTTAATTTTACTGTGATGCTGACGACTGCTGTGCCAATAAATATTGAAATGAAGCAGCCTACTGCTCGGTGCGTCACCTTTGCATTGTGGGAAATGTAGTATTGGTGCGTGTAAAAGATCTGCGGGCTGCCGGCTTGCTGCGGGCCGGTTCTAATAATAAATCAAGATCATCCCAGGGGCCGTAAAAAACCTTCTTGCGGGCCGGATGTGGCCCGCGGGCCTTGACTCTGACATATGTGCTGTAGAAGGACATGTGGCCAATATACCCTTCTTGTATTTCCTCCCACATGTGGGGCCACTACTGCCATTTCCTGGAACCGCTTCCTGCTGGTCTGGCTCAGGTTGGTGATGGGGGCCAGGTGAGGCATGTGGCGTTATTGGAAGTTCTCTGTAGCGGACGGAGTGATAATGACAGAGCTGAGAGGAGTCCGAGGCCTTGGGACATTCTCTGGGGAGGGAGGGGCCACAGCAGAGGGCAGGGCCTGTAGGGCTTCAGCCAGGGTCCAGGGTGCTGAGGTCACAAGAGCGGAGAGGCTAGTCTTGCCAGACACAGGACCAGAGACCTTCCCTGGGCTTTGTAGGACCAGAAAGTAAAGGAAAATATCAGGAAAAGGCTATGTTAAAAACAATCTGTAGATATACTTTATAACTACTCTATACACATTGCAAATACATGACTACACTCAATAAGTTGGAGTAACTTACAAAGCTCTGGACATTGTTCTTTTTTTATGACTTGAGGAGCCTGTTCTCGGCTATACTGGTCTGCATTTCTGCCATGCTGTCTATAATTTCAGCCATCTCTCCAGTGCATTTCTTGAATGCCACTTTCAACCTCCAAGTCATTCAGCCAACTGTCCAGGTCTACTGCCTTAAGATCACCTTCACTGCAGTTTCTCTTCATCACTTGGATCAGTGCCCTCACCTGCTCGCCCATCCTCTTGACCTCCCTAGCCACGTCTTCATCCCTCAGTCTCTCCTTCCTCCTCCCCATTCACTTCACAATCCATCCTCTACAGCATCCCTCATTCTTCTTCTGCCTCTTGGTTGATGTGCTGACCGTCATTGTGCGTCTTCAGACCTTCCTCCAGGTTGAGTTCTATTGAGGTCAGGTTCTCTGAGGATTCCTCAGACTCTCCTCGTTGGTGTTGGTCCACTGTGTCTTCTTGTCCAGCTGCTGCCTGCAGGGCCGGACAGTGGGGACCACCTCCATCTGGTGTGACACATTATTCAGGGCACTCAAAGAGGCAGGGAGGAGGATGTTGGGCTTGGCCACAATAATCTCAACAGATATAGGGTCAAACCACTGAGATGTGACACGCACACACACAAATTTAAAAGATGCCTACCAGTCGATGGTCCTTCAGTGGTCCTTGTGGTTCCTTTGGAGGCTCTGGACTGTCCTCAGTAGAGGCGTCATTGCCATCATCAAGCTGTGTGTTATAGTCCATTCTCCACATTCAGTGAAATAGTTACTCAAAAATGTGTGTGCGTGTGTAAGTGGGGAAGAGGAGATAGACTGGTCATCATCCTCGTCCATTTCCCCCACTTCAAACTTGTCACTTTTCCATCCTCAACTTTCAGCGGTGGTGTCCTCTTTTCATCATCCTCATCATCACACTGTGTATCAGAGTCAACATGTCAGAGACCATCCTCCTCACAGTGATGTCACTCAACAGACATGTACGGTAGGGTATAACTCTTCTACCTCTGATTCACAGTCAGTGAAGGAGTAGATGGAAAAGTCATCAGAAATGGAGGATGAGATCACGTCATGATATTTTCTCTCTATCAGCCGAGTCACCCTTCCAGACTGAGGAGACAGAAAAAGGCATGTACTCATGGCAGCCATAGAATACACTGGCATTGACCCTCAAGGAAATGTAGAATATGTAGGCAATCCAACATGGTTGTACAAGTAGTGAGTAATACATGGGTAACTGAAAACTCGCATAACATTAGGGGTGGGGCTAAAGACCTTCCATAGTATAGGATTCTTTAGCATCTCGAATGGATAATTGTCAATTCAACCAAGCCAACCAAAATGGCCATATGAATCAACAGATTGATCTATCTGTTGTGTCTCTAAGGGAACAGCAGAGATGACCTGGCTGAGAGGCTCTGGATGGATGTTCTATCCGTCCCTAGATGTCTGGTCCTGCTCACAATGATTGGCTATAAACAGTAAATAATTAATTATACACTGCTTTGCTCATTGCAGAATATATAACTAATGTGCATATGTTACTGATTTCAGTTCAAAATGACTTATAGGCTTTGTTCTTCTGTGCACCTTGCCGGTTGACCACATCACAGAATCAGGGGTGTTTACCCTCATTGGATTCATCCGTCAACACATCACTCAATTTAAAAGGTGGTAATATAACATGAACAGGACAAAACAGCCATGTATTGTATATTTACCACATAAGGGCTGCGTCTTAAAGCTCTTTTGATTCTCTCATTATTACGATCCATTGCTTTCTGGGGGAAACATTTCCATCAATATTGTATGAATATATATAATATATATATGTGTGAGTGTGTGTATATACACAGATTTGGATAACATTAAGACGCCACTGCAAAATGATCAGTTTCTCTGGGTTTACTATTTATAGGTATGCGTTTGGGTAAAATGTACATTTTTGTTTTATTCTATAAACTACTGACATTTCTCCCAAATTCAAATATTGTCATTTAGAGCATTTATTTGCAGAAAATTACAACTGATCAAAATAACAAAAACAGATGCGGTGTTGTCAGACCTCGAATAATATTAATATTTTAACTTAGGAAGAGTTCTAGAATCATTATTTGGTGGAATAACCCTGATTTTCAATCACAGCTTTCATGCGTCTTGGCCACCAGTCTTTTACGTTGGTGTTGGGTGACTTTATGCCATCCTGGCTCAAATTCAAGCAGCTTGGCTTTATTTGATGGCTTGTGACCATCCATCTTCCTCTTGATCACATTTCAGAAGTTTTCAATGGGGTTCAGGTCTGGAGACTGGGCTGGACATGACAGGGTCTTGATCTGGTGGTCCTCCATCCACACCTTGATTGACTTGACTGTGTGGCATGGAGCATTGTCCTACTGGAAAAACCAATCCTCAGAGTTGGTGAACATTGTCAGAGTAGAAGGAAGCAAGTTTTCGTCCAGGACAACCCTGTACGTGGCTTGATTCATGCGTCCTTCACAAGGATAAATCTGCCCGATTCCATCCTCCACCAAATTTTACAGTGGGTGCGAGACACTGGCTTGTAGGCCTTTCCAGGTCTCCGTCTAACCATTAGACGACCAGGTGTTGGGCAAAGCTGAAAATTGGACTCATCGGAGAAGATGACCTTACTCCAGTCCTCTACTATGGTCTTTTGAAAACCTCAGCCAGGCACTTCTTTGCTTCTCATTGATGAAGGGCTTTTTTCTAGCTTTGCACAACTTCAGCCCTGCCCCTAGGAGCCTGTTTCAAACCATCCTCACCGTGCACTTCACCTCAGCTGCATTTGCCATTCTTTTTGTAGGTTAACTGCCTTGTTCAGGGGCAGAACGACAGATTTTTACCTTGTCAACTCTGGGATTCGATCTTGAAACCTTTTGGTTACTAGTCCAATGCTCTAACCACTAGGCTACTTGCCACCCCAATGAACCGCTGTCTTTGAAATTTTAAGGATGGAAGCATCCTGTATCCCTCTGCCAGTAAAGCCCTTCTTTTCCTCACTCAAAATGTTCCTTTTCAAGTCTTCTGGCATGGTTAATAGTTATTTGATTCCAATTACTTTTGAGGTACTACTAGCACTGATTTAAACATCCAGCTGGTCCTATTGCAAGAGGATAGTGATGACCACAGCAGTGGTTTTTATACTTTTCCTCGTTAAATAAGATTTGGTTCAGGTGATCACCTAATCAGTACCCCATTCAGTAGAATGAGGTGTGCCTGTGTTGGAAATCAACAGACACTGGAATGGAATTTCTGCCATACATGTAGAGATGCTGATTACAGAAACATTTGTTAATTCTTTCCAGAGCTCTGAGTGTATACAGGTTGGGAAGGCTGTGCACCAAAAGGCCAAAGGTTACCTGCAACAACCTGAGTGAAGAAAGATTATACAGATGAAATCAAATCTGAACACAGTGTATGTAGGGAATTAATGCTTGGTTACGTCATAATACATCGCAAGAGAAAGGCTTGTTTGGAGCCTAACTAGTGGTATTGTCTTCTCACTGGTTGTAGCTAGCTGATTAACGAAAGTGATGTGCATATTTCCTACTGACTGAGTAATGGTTGTATCAATGGTTGGTTGGATGTTTTTTTTTTACATAGGTAGGCTAACAGGATATCAATAGAAAGGAACCATTCCTTGCCCCCCAAAAAAATAATTTTGCACTTTGAGTAACAAGCACTAAGGGACCACAATGGAATTCATTGATTTTATTGCGTTGTCCCTGACACGTTTTATTTTATTAAACAGTTTTATTTTTTTTACTAAACTGTCAAATATATCTATCTCACTTTCTATCTAACTCAAATGGGCTGTTGAGAACACTGATCATCACATTTCAGGCACGAGCCAGCAGGTGGCAGTGTCTTTAAATGCAGCACTGCCTTAGTACACTTCATGATCTGAGCATCAAATAACTTTGGTTGTGAACGTGATTAATAAAAATGCGGAAGTCCATTACATTTGCTTTGGTTTAGCAATCTATCTACCCTGTCTTAGCTAAAGTGTTGTGCAATATTGGAGGACAGGTGTCGTAACTGACATGTTTGTATTGTGCTTGATTATCCACGGGTATTAGTTTGACATATGTACTGAGCATCAAAAATCAGTTTTGAAAGATGTGGTGGAAGAATTTGGGGTGAGCTGTTGTAACTTCTCAAGGGATATGTTCTGTGTTGGACTGTGATGTTATGCGTTTCATAGACTACTGGTATGTCTGCGTCCTAACACAAGGCCATTGTGTTCCGGAACTATTGATTTATAGAAAAAACTGTTGTGTGAATACAATATGATTGTATTATCACCTCCCACTATATAAGGGACATGTAACCATTTCATCCTTGCTGTGAAATTAGAGGTGGCTCTCTTCTGCAGCTGCTTGTATTAAATATGTTTATTACATTGTTAAATATAGGATTATCACCACAGCAAGCAAAGTACTTGGGAGTCAAACAGACAGGCCTGGATGAGATCTTTTAGGTGAGGGCCCTCCGCAAGTCTCACAAAATCATTTTAGACCCAAGCCACCCCTTGTACCCGGACTACTCCCCACTGGGCACAGGTATAGGGCACCTCCTCAGCAAGAAAAACAGAACTAGACAAACATTTGTGCCAGGTGTGTTATCCCTCCTAAATAGCTCGGGCTGATGTTCCTATCGAATCAGTAAGGCCAGCAGGCTAGTCATTTTTTAAATGTTTTATTGGTATGTAACTTATGAAAGTTGTATTGTAAATGTTGTTTTGTATTTAAACGCCACTTTAACGTGTACATGACACTGCAACAGAATTTCCCCATGGGGACAATAAAGTCAGTAAGTAAACCCTGCCTTTATCTTTGAATAGAATTTTCCACAACTGTGGTTCAGAGGTTCAAGAGTTTTACTCCTGAGTTGAGGCTAACGAGTGGCATTGATCCTGTTATTATCATGTAATTTGTTTTGTTTATTGTCAATACATGTCTCAGGTTATCAAAGGATGCCTTCAGTCTTGGAACTACAGTTTTTGGCGATGGGCATGGTAAGTTAGCAAGGAGGGGCTGAGTGACACAAGCTCATCACATACCCCTTCCACCACAAGACAGTGACCCAGATACTCCTCAGCATTGGGCTTCTGGTGCTCCTCTGTGGTGGGATTGAGAAGAGTGTGGGCACTGTTTGGTTCCTCCTCATGTTTCAGCTGCTCTCTATCAACACAGGGGTGTTGTACACAATTCTGGGGCTGGTAGTGTTTGGTGCATCTGCCCAGAATCAAGTGGAGGGGTTAGTCCCTGTATCCCTCTCCCTTATGGGTATGGCCACAGTGTACTCACTTATGGTTAAGAGCTTCCTTTTTGGGGTCAGCGTACCCTGCCCTGGCTGTTTCTGCTCATAAAATGTTTGGTCCCACACACTGTCTTACTCTGCAACGTCATCATCACAGGGCAGGATCTGTATCCTTACTCCAAATAACTGATGCACTCTGCAGTCGCAGAGGTAAAAGAGTTGTACCCTACCGTCCATGTCTTTGTTGAGTGACATCACTGTGAGGAGGATGGTCTCTGACAAGTTGACTGATACACAGTGTGATGATGAGGATCATGTAAGGAGGACACCACCGCTGAAAGTTAAGGATGAGGAGGATATAAAAGGTTACAAAGCTTGAAGTGATTTATATGGTAGAAGACGACGATCTGTCTCTCCACTCCTACGACAAGTCCGACTTCCTGGTTAGTTCTGCATGTTGCATGGGGGATTGGAAATGATAGAGACAATTATATTGATAGATCTCAAAATGTATCTGCAATATTAAAGCAGATCTACCCCCCTCTCCCCCACACACACGTTTTTGAATAACTCTTGCTGAATGTGGAGAATGGACTATGACCAGCTAGCTCTCTGACACACAGCTTGATGATGGTAATGACGCCTCTACTGAGGACAGTCCAGAGCCTCCAAAGGAACCACAAGGACCACTGAAGGACCATCGACTGGTAGGCATCTTTTAAATTTGTGTGTGTGCGTGTCACATCTCAGTGGTTTGACCCTATATCTGTTGAGATTATTGTGGCCAAGCCCAACATCCTCCTCCCTGCCTCTGTGAGTGCCCTGAAGAAGGTGTCACACCAGATGGAGGTGGTCCCCACTGTCCGGCTCTGCAGGCAGCAGCTGGACAAGAAGACACAGTGGACCAACACCAACGAGGAGAGTCTGAGGAGGATCAAAGAGAACCTGACCTCAATAGAACTCAACCTGGAGGAAGGTCTAAAGATGCACAATGACGGTCAGGACATCAATCAAAAGGCAGAAGAAGAATGAGGGATGCTGTAGAGGATGGATTGCGAAGTGAATGGGGAGGAGGAAGGAGAGACTGAGGGACAAAGACCTGGCTAGGGAGGTCAAAAGGATGGGCGAGCAGGTGAGGGCACTGATCCAAGTGATGAAGAGAAACTGCAGTGAAGGTGATCTTAAGGCAGTAGGCCTGGACAGTTGGCTGAATGACTTGGAGGTTGAAAGTGGCATTCAAGAAATGCACTGGAGAGATGGCTGAAATTATAGACAGCATGGCAGAAATGCAGACCAGTATACTTGAGAACAGGCTCCTCAAATCTGAAAAAAATAACAATATCCAGAGCTTTGTAAGTTACTCCTACTTATTGAGTGCGGTAGAGCACCAATAAATAGTTGGATTTTTCACCAGAAACCCAAGAAGGCAGGTAGAGACTTTTGTTACCATGCAACGAGGAGATACTTGTGAAAAGTACTAGTTCCAGAATTGGCTGCTGTATACATAGCGTGCGTGTGTGTATGTTGCTGGTATCTGTACTGTGTTGGTATCTACTGTACTGATGGCGCAAAAGCCATGACATGGAGACCTAGTGGAGTGGTAATGCGCATGCAAGCAGTTGCTCCCGATGCCACTTCGGTACACTGCAGCATCCACCGAGAGGCTCTTGCTGCCAAAGGAATGCCTGACAGCTTGAAAGACATTTTGGACACTACAGGGCAAATGGTTTACTTTGTTAAAGCTCTCGTGTATATTCTGCACTATGCAATGATATGGGCAGCGACCATGTAACGTTTGTACAACAAACAGAAGTGCGCTGGTTATCAAGGGGCAAAGTATTGACACATTTTTTAGAATTGAGAGACGAGCTTAAAGTTTTCTTTACTGACCATTTTCACTTGTCTGACCGCTTGCATGATGATGAGTTTCTCACACGACTGGCCTATCTGGGTGATTTTTTTTCTCTCCTGAATGATCTGAATCTAAGATTACAGGGACTCTCTGTAACTATTTTCAGGGTGCAGGACAAAATTTAGGCTATGATTAAGAAGTTGGAGCTCTTGCCATCATTGTATGATTTTTTTGTGTGCAAATGAACTCAAGCTTACGGACAATGTCAAATGTGATATAGCGAAGCAACTGAGTGAGTTGGGTGAGCAATTAAGCAGGTACTTCCCTGAAACGAATGACACAAACAACTGGATTAATTATCCCTTTCATGCCCTGCCTCCAGTCCACTTACTGATATCTGAACAAGAGAAATTGCAACAACCGGTTCTGTGAAAATGTAATTTAATCAGAAGCCATTGCCAGATTTCTGGATTGGGCTGTGCTCAGAGTATCCTGCCTTGGCAAATCGCCTGTTAAGACTGATGCACTTTGCAACCACGTACCTATGTGAGAGTGGATTCTCGTCCCTCACTAGCATGAAAACTAAATACAGGCACAGACTGTGTGTGGAAAATGACTTAAGACTGAGACTCTCTCCAATACAACCCAACATTGCAGAGATATGTGCATCCTTTCAAGCACACCCTTCTCATTAACCTGTGGTGAGTTATTCACAATTTGATGAACAAATAAAGTTTTATATGTAAGATAGCTAAATAAAGAGCAACAATATTGATAATTAATATATTCTTACTTGTGCCCTGGTCCTATTAGAGCTCATTGTCACGTTCCACGAGCCGAGTTGTGACAAAAACTCACACTTGTTCTTATGTTTAATACATGTATTGTATAGTGTGTCTGGCAGGCTCACAGTGATGGCAAAAAACAACATTTGAGAGTGCGCTGTCCCTTATGCTAGAGGGGGTACGTAGCTGGAGGTTGAATATTTAAAGGGGTACGGGACTATAAAAAGTTTGGGAACCACTGCCCTAGATGTTAACCTATTTCATTTGGGTGAGGGGTGGAGGAGGGTGAGATTTGGTCCACCTTCTCCTTTAAGGTTATGGGGAAAAAATGATTCTCTATTTTGGAATAAACCAAGTGACACAAGCTCATCACATACCCCTTCCACCACAAGACAGTGTTTGGTGCATCTGCCCAGAATCAAGTTCTTGTATCCTTACTCCAAATAACTGATGCACACTGCAGTCGCCAGTTTCCTCCCAACACATTGCTGCGGCTGGCTTCTGTGTGAAGAAGCAGTGTGGCTTGGCAGGGTTGTGTTTCGGAGGACGCATGGCTCTCGACCATTGCCTTTTCCAAGTCCGTAGGGGAGTTGCAGCGATGGGACAAGACTAACTACCGATTGGATATCACGAAAAATGTATAAAAGTACCAAAACATTTTTAGAATAATTGGTCGTTGTGCACAGTAAAGAGAAGCCATAAATTACTACCTAGTCTAAGTATAGCGAATGAATGATTATTATTTCTTTACTAATGCATGTTTTCCAGTTACACTGTTTATATACAAATAGCTATTTTGCATAAACAACTGGATCAAGTGGTAAGAGTCATGTAACAGGTCATGATGGAACACGTTATTCAATATCAGTAATGCAAGAGAAAAAGTTCAGTCACACATGAAAACATGAACCCTGCCATATCACTACAATAGTTTAGGGGTTTCTCTATTAAAAGAAACTGCTGAACATCACTCTTATATCATCCATTTCATACAGTTAATGTTCAGCAGAACCTCAAGTTGAAGTAAATATTTTGTATTGGACCACCAACCATCAGCATAGAAAGACACCTAGATAAAATACTTACTGAGTGGCATAGTAGTAGGTGCCAGGTGCATCGGGTTCCATGTGTCAAGAACTGCAACGCTACTGGGTTTTTAACGCTCAACAGTTTCCCGTGTGTATCAAGAATGGTCCACCACCCAAAGGACATCCAGACAACTTGACTACTGTGGGAAGCATTGGAGACAACATGGGCCAGCATCTCTGTGGAACGCTTTCAACACCTTGTAGAGACCATACCTGACGAATTGAGGCTGTTATTAATATTGGGGAGGTGTTCCTAATGTTTTGTATCCTACACACCAGAGGTAGTGATTATCAGAACACATATAAATGACAGTTAATAGACGTATTCATGTTGTACTGAAAGTGGACATACAACCAACACATATTGCATTGCCTATATGCTGTGGTAGTGTCCATTTAAACGTAACTAGTTGGCACTAAGCCTTAAAGTCAGAGAGCGTGAGAAAAAAAACACCTGGACACTTTTACATTTGACCACCACTTAATCTACGACCTATTATTTAATGAATTGATGAAGAACAAGGCTCAATTACTAAATAGTTACTGCAATTTAAATGTACGAATTTAACAATACATGGTACAATATGAATGTGCTACAAGTATGTATATTTTACTCTAATCTTACTCTTCTCTCTGTATTTACACAACCTTCCTAAGGTATCTGAATAGACAGCCATGTTGAATTTTGTAAGTACAGTTACAGACTGCCAATATAGAATGCTTTCAATGCCTTACATTTGAAATGAGTTCATTTACAAGATAAAACACATTGTGGGGATCTTCACAGCATGATACATGTTCTGACGAAATATTTAATTTCATAATCACCTCTGTTTTTGCCGAGTTTCACTTACAATTGTAAATTCGAGTTTGTGAATGTACAATTAGCCCCATAATTAAATTTGCGATGATGATCCGCTTAGCAAAGTCAGCCAAAACTTAAAACCAACATTAATATGGATAAGTCAACATACAAGTGTAAGTAGAAGCAAATGTAAATAAAAAACTCCTGATCCCCAAAATGGGAGAATTAAAAAATATTTATATTTTTGAGAGTGTGGGAATGGTCCGTGGACACTTAAGGGACAGTCATGACGAGTGTGTTTAATTTGGTGCTCATGAAGGACAGGAAACACACATAACTCTATCTCTTAAAGTGCACATTTCCCAGCTGTCAGCTTTACATCTGAATGTTGTATAATATGAATGAATAAGTATAAGAATACTTTTCAAAAGCTAACAATGAGATTTAGTCTTCTAAATCAGAATTGGTTGTTTTATGGTAATTTATGCACAGTCAGTAGCCACGCCCAGGTGATCACAAACATGATGAGACGGCCCCTTTTCTACCCAAGTATAAAAGCCCCCGTGACGCAATTCAGACTAGACCACGGTGTAAGCTAAGGTTGTAAATGGTTGAATTTCTAAGACCATACAGCGTGTAGCGTTGGCTACACGACTAGAAATTGTTAAACTCTAAAACATTGCCACAGAAGGAGCAAATCTTATACGAGGCCTCTTCAGTCTGCAGCTGGAAATGTACTTAGCCGAGGACGAAGAACACCGACAACCTCCGAAACACCTATTGTATGCGACAACATCAGTATGCCTGATGTATCCACTAGGAACGCAACCAGAGACTTTTCTGTCGATTCCCTCCAGCAGATGGACCTGCGACAACAGAGAGAAACAGCAACATGTTACGTAACCTATGTATGAACTAATTGTGAGTATGTTTTATGTAATTCTGTGATTCATTAAGTTAGTTAGTAAATAAATCATTAAGCCAATTTGTATATTGCTGATTCATGATTCTATGCTAGGGTTCGTGCAGATATCCAAGGGTTTGCGACATTCAGTAATGACACTGATGAGGTAATACAATTCATTATTAATAAGCGACTGTTTTGATAAGATATGAAAATAACTGAGGAGTTATATTTGGGAAATTGACACTATAAACAATTTTTTTTCTGTGGTGCCCCGACTTCCTCGTTAAAGTTACGTGATTAGTTTTATTGCGTAATTAAATTACACAGAGAATTGATTTGATAATATACAGTTTTCACATTTAATGATAGTCAACGACACGAAAGAATATAACTTTCCCTGACATCACACTTATACATTGTAATTTTCGATTAATCTGACATAGTAGGATGGCTAACATTCGATGTCTGCGAAGGCATTGTCTTCTAGCCAAGATATGAAATGCAATCATAATTGACTGTAGTGCATAAAAGGCACACACAACAGTTCCATGATGACAGAACACAACCGTGGGATGAACAAGTGACACATTTCTGGGCGGTCCATTTAAAATTAAATAATTCTTCCCTTGCCCTGCAAGTGTCAACTCATCAGACGTCATCACTTTTCTGCTCTTTTGCACACCAGTATCTCTACTTGCACATCACAATCTGCTCATCTCTCACTCGTGTTAATTTGCTAAATTGTAATTACTTTGCTACTATGGCCTATTTATTGCCTTACCTCCTCACGCCATTATCACACACTGTATATATAATTATTTTTTTTTCTATTGTGTTTTTGACTGTACACCTGTTTATTCCATGTGTAACTCTGTGTTGTTGTTTGTTTCGCACTGCTTTGCTTTATCTTGGCCAGGTCGCAGTTGTAAATGAAAACTTGTTCTCAACTAGCTTACCTGGTCAAAATAAGGTTAAATAGTTAATTTTTTTAAATTAGAAGTGTCCACTTAATTTGAGGGCTGAGGGGAGAAGGTGTGCATTTTAAGTGTTTGGAATGCAGCCCTATTGTGTTGTATTGGGATTGTGCCACAGAGCATTATGGGGATTCTACGTGGTGAGAAATTTAGTGACGTTGGATAGAGATTAAAAGTGAAGAGTGATAGTTGAGCATTTTTTTTATATTATTCAATTCAAATTCGTTTTTTTAAATTACAGGAGAGCGAGGAGGTATATTAGAAATAGTTTTCTTGGTTTTATAACTTTATTTTTGTGTGCCGTTAGCAAGCCAAATTTAAATAAATGACACGAATTCCAGTAGCTAGCTAGCGTTACCAGCGCGAGTGTGCAGTTATCTCCCCCAGAATGGTAGAATGGCCAACGCTGCCGAAAATGTTGTGTATTTTTTTGGTTGAAAAACCATTTTCATTCTCTGGGGTACACGGAAAAGGTGCGAATTAAAAGCGAGGGTCGACCTCTGCTTGAGATCGGTTTCATGAAGTAGGTGAGGGCGTTCAATACTAACTGGTAGAACTGGTTAATAGGGAGCCTTTCATCAAGTCGCCTGTACTGCCTGCATACAGCCTAAACGCCCTGTCCATCCGATCAGGGTAAACTAATTGGTAACATGTATTTATAGTCCATTTGTGTCAGGAGAAAATGTGATCAAATTTAGTATATATATTCAATTGGGCTGGCTAGGCTGCCTATACGTTAATTCAAAATGATTAACGGGAATTCATCAATCAACATGATAGTGATGGCAGACAGATGTGAGTAAAAAAAAATGTAAGGCCAACAGTTGCATAGGCCTGCATGATGCAAGCACGCATAAAGCAAGCTCAGCCCTGTGAGTTATTGTCACGTTCTGACCTTAGTTCTTTTGTTATGTCTTTGTTTAGTATGGTCAGGGCGTGAGTTGGGTGGGTTGTCTATGTTTTGGGATTTCTGTATTTGGCCTGGTATGGTTCTCAATCAGAGGCAGCTGTCAATCGTTGTCCCTGATTGAGAACCATACTTAGGTAGCCTGGTTTCACTTTTGAGTTGTGGGTGATTATGTTCTGTGTGTTCCACACGGAACTGTTTCTGTTTGTTGTTTTTGTATTTTGTCGTGTTCAGTTTGTTCTATTAATTATGGACACTTACCACGCTGCACCTTGGTCCTCTCTTTCTCCCAACGACGAACGTTGCAGTTATATTGTCTATCAGTTCTTGTCTGGGTTGAGGAAATCCCCCTCTTAATCTAGTCTAAATACAATTGATATGAACAAATATAAGGTAGCTGCAGTTTGACAGGTCTGCATCCCCCCAGGAGTTAAAAAACAACATTTGACCTGATTAGGAAAAACTGGTCCCATCAGAGCCCATATAAAACGTTTTTACAAGTGATTAATCAATGTGTTACCTTATAGGGTCCAGAGTCTTCCTAGTTAGATTAACATATAAGGAAAAACTCCAGTCCTCAGGGGGTAAAAATTTCCTCACCTCTCTGGGACCTATTGTGCCACCAGTCAGCTTGCAGTTGTCAGTTATTGTCAGGTATGTGGATGATCAGGGCTTTATTCAGGAATGTTTCTTGGGCTACTTTGTACAAAGCTGTCATCAAAGCAACGGGTGGCTATTTGAAGAATCTCAAATATAAAATATATTTACATTTAACACTTTTTGGAGTTACTACATTATTCGATGTGTTATTTCATAGTTTTGATGTCTTCACTATTATTCTACAATGTAGAAAACAGTAAAAATAAACACCCTTGAATGAGTAGCTGTTCTAAAACTTGACCGGTAGTGTATATACAGGGTATAGTGTGTGTGTGTGTGTGTGTGTCAGGATATGTTTTGTGTCAATCAAATTGATGGAAATGTTTCCCTCAGAAAGCAAGATGGATTGTATTGATGAGAGAATCAAAAGAGCTTTAAGACGCCGCCCTTATGTGGTAAATATAAAATATGTATTTGTTTTGTCCTGTTTTTGTTATATTATCACCTTTTAAATTGAGTGATGTGTTGACAGTTGAATCCAATGAGGGTTAACACCCCTGATTCTGTGATGTGGCTAACCGGCAAGTTGCACAGAAGGTCAAAGCCTGTAAGTCATATCTGACCTAAAAACACATAAACATTAGTTATGCATTCTGCAATGAGAAAAGCAGTGTTTAATTCGTTCTTTACTGTTTACAGCCAATCATTGTGAGCTGTGGGCAGGACCAAACATCTGGGGATGGAGCATCAATCCAGAGCCTCTCAGCCAGGTCACCTCTGCTATTCCCATAGAGACACAACAGATAGATCAATCTGATTCATATGGCCATTTTGGTTGGCTTGGTTGAATTGACAATCATCCATTCAAGATGCTAAAGAATCGTATACTATGGAAGGTCCTTGAGAGTAAATGCCAGTGTATTCTATGGCTGCCATGAGTACATGCCTTTCTCTGTCTCCTCAGTCTGGAAGGGTGACTCGGCTGATAGAGAGAAAATATCATGACGTGATCTCATCCTCCAGTTCTGATGACTTTTCCATCTACTCCTTCACTGACTGTGAATCTGAGGTAAAAGAGTTGTACCCTACCGTCCATGTCTTTGTTGAGTGACATCACTTGGAGGAGGATGGTCTCTGACTAGTTGACTCTGATACACAGTGTGATGAGGATCATGAAAGGAGGACACCACCGCTGAAAGTTGAGAATGGAAATGTGACAAAGCTTGATGTGAGGGATGAGGATGATGATCTCTCTCCACTTCTTCAATGAGTCAGACTTCCTGGTAAGTTCTGCATGTTAAATATTTTTATATATATACACATGGGGGATTGGAAATGATGCAGACAATGACTTATTGAGTGTAGTAATGTATCTGCAATGTGTATAGAGTAGTTATAAAGTATTTCTACAGATTGTGTTGAACATAGCACTTTCCTGATATGTTACTTTACTTTCTGGTCCTACAGAGCCCAGGGAAGGTCTCAGGTCCTGTATCTGTCAAGAATGGCCTCTCTCCCCTTGTGACCTCAGCACACCGGACCCTGGCTGAAGCCCTACGGGCCCTGCCCTCTGCTGTAGGCTCTCCCTACCCAGTAAATGTCCCAAGGCCTCGGACTCCTCTCAACCCTGTCATTATCGCTCCGCCCCGAACAGAGAACTTCCCATACCACCACAGCCCTCGCCTGGCTCCCATCACCAACCTGAGCGAGACCGGCAAGAAGCTGCTCCAGGAAATGGCTGGAGTGGCCCCACAGGTGAGAGGAAATACAAGAAGGGAATATTGGCCGTAAGTCCTTATATAGTATAGCATAAATCCTTTTCTAGTATAGCTCAAGAGAAGAGAGAACCCATAAGCTTACATTACTTTATCTCCTTGTCCAAAATATTCAGGAAGGGAAGGTCAATAAGAAAAAGAAGGGCAAGGCCAAAACAGAATTGAAGCAAGAGAAGGCCAGTAAGACGCAACAGATGGGAAATGTTGGAGAAAGTAAGGAGGAGGACAAGAAAGAGGAAAAGAAGAGTCTGAGGAAGAGGTGAGGAAATAGAGGAG
Organism: Oncorhynchus clarkii lewisi; assembly: GCF_045791955.1. Classification (NCBI taxonomy): domain Eukaryota; kingdom Metazoa; phylum Chordata; class Actinopteri; order Salmoniformes; family Salmonidae; genus Oncorhynchus; species Oncorhynchus clarkii. The sequence goes on from NC_092158.1 coordinate 40,154,614, forward strand.
GGAGAAGTGGAACATAACCAGGGAATACTAGACTAGAGAATTATAGAAATAGAATGAGGTAGCAGAGAAAGAGCAGATTCTGATGTGTAAGTGCAAACTTAAGCAATAAGGCACGAGGATGTGTGATATATGGCCAATATATCACGGCTAAGGGCTGTTCTTAAGCACGACGCAACACGGAGTGCCTGGATACAGCCCTTAGCCATGGTATATTGGCCATATACCACAAACCCCTGAGGTGCCTTATTGCTATTATTAACTGGTTACCAACTTCATTAGAGCAGTAAAAATACATGTTTTGTCATACGTGTGGTATACGGTCTGTTATAAACTGGGTGGTTCGAGCCCTGAATGCTGATTGGCTGACAGCCGTGGTATATCAGACCATATACCACAGGCATGACAAAGTATTTAATTTTACTGCTCTAATTACGTTGTTAACCAGTACATAATAGCAATAAGAAACCTTGGGGGTTTGTGGTATATGGCCAATATACCACGGCTAAGGGCTGTATCCAGGCACTCCGTGTTGTGTTGTGCGAAAGAACAGCCCTTAGTTGTGATATATTTGCCATATACCACACCCCCTCGTGCCTTTTTGCTTAAATATACTACGGCTTTCAGCCAATCAGCATTCAGGGATCGAACCACCCAGTTTATAATACTATTTATTCTCCTGTGGTTTTTGATTGACAGGTTTCTTCAGTGGCTGCTGTCCAAACTGAGATGTTCAAATAAATAATGGCCAACTATTACTTCTACCACACACACACACAGATTTGAGTATTGGTTATTCCTACAACACACACAAATGTCATTTCAGAGACCGGAACTATGATTAACAAAATACATATATTGGTCTCATTCTTATATTTTGAGACATGCAGCATTATTTAAATAACAAATATATATTGATCCCCATACAGCCTATGATAATGAATTGGATTTACATGCTTAGGCTTGGAAATATAGCCAGGAGAAGCAAAGGACAGCACCAACCTTAGGGCATTGTCACTGGTATTGGGGTCTTAGGTCAAAATCAAATCAAATTTATTTATATAGCCCTTCGTACATCAGCTGATATCTCAAAGTGCTGTACAGAAACCCAGCCTAAAACCCCAAACAGCAAGCAATGCAGGTTTAGAAGCACAGTGGCTAGGAAAAACTCCCTAGAAAGGCCAAAACCTAGGAAGAAACCTAGAGAGGAACCAGGCTATGTGGGGTGGCCAGTCCTCTTCTGGCTGTGCCGGGTGGAGATTATAACAAAACATGGTCAAGATGTTCAAATGTTCATAAATGACCAACATGGTCGAATAATAATAAGGCAGAATAGTTGAAACTGGAGCAGCAGCACAGTCAGGTGGACTGGGGACAGCAAGGAGTCATCATGTCAGGTATTCCTGGGGCATGGTCCTAGGGCTCAGGTCCTCCGAGAGAGAGAAAGAAAAAGAGAATTAGAGAGAGCATATGTGGGATGGCCAGTCCTCTTCTGGCTGTGCCGGGTGGAGATTATAACAGAACATGGCCAAGATGTTCAAATGTTCATAAATGACCAGCATGGTTGAATAATAATAAGGCAGAACAGTTGAAACTGGAGCAGCAGCACAGCCAGGTGGACTGGGGACAGCAAGGAGTCATCATGTCAGGTAGTCCTGGGGCATGGTCCTAGGGCTCAGGTCCTCCGAGAGAGAGAAGGAGAGAATTAGAGAACACACACTTAGATTCACACAGGACACCAAATAGGACAGGAGAAGTACTCCAGATATAACAAACTGACCCTAGCCCCCCGACACATAAACTACTGCAGCATAAATACTGGAGGCTGAGACAGGAGGGGTCAGGAGACACTGTGGCCCACTCCGAGGACACCCCCGGACAGGGCCAAACAGGAAGGATATAACCCCACCCACTTTGCCAAAGCACAGCCCCCACACCACTAGAGGGATATCTTCAACCACCAACTTACCATCCTGAGACAAGGCTGAGTATAGCCCACAAAGACCTCCGCCACGGCACAACCCAAGGTGGGGGGGGGGGGGGCGCGCCAACCCAGACAGGATGACCACATCAGTGACTCAACCCACTCAGGTGACGCACCCCCTCCAGGGACGGCATGAGAGTGCCCCAGTAAAGCCAGTGACTCAGCCCCTGTAATAGGGTTAGAGGCAGAGAATCCCAGTGGAAAGAGGGGAACCGGCCAGGCAAAGACAGCAAGGGCGGTTCGTTGCTCCAGAGCCTTTCCGTTCACCCTCCCACTCCTGGGCCAGACTACACTCAATCATATGACCCACTGAAGAGATGAGTCTTCAGTAGAGACTTAAAGGTTGAGACCGAGTTTGCGTCTCTGACATGGGTAGGCAGACCGTTCCATAAAAATTGAGCTCTATAGGAGAAAGCCCTGCCTCCAGCTGTTTGCTTAAAAATTCTAGGGACAATTAGGAGGCCTGCGTCTTGTGACCGTAGCGTACGTGTAGGTATGTACGGCAGGACCAAATCAGAGAGATAGGTAGGAGCAAGCCCATGTAATGCTTTGTAGGTTAGCAGTAAAACCTTGAAATCAGCCCTTGCTTTGACATGAAGCCAGTGTAGAGAGGCTAGCACTGGAGTAATATGATCAAATTTTTTGGTTCTAGTCAGGATTCTAGCAGCCGTATTTAGCACTAACTGAAGTTTATTTAGTGCTTTATCCGGGTAGCCGGAAAGTAGAGCATTGCAGTAGTCTAACCTAGAAGTGACAAAAGCATGGATTAATTTTTCTGCATCATTTTTGGACAGAAAGTTTCTGATTTTTGCAATGTTACGTAGATGGAAAAAAGCTGTCCTTGAAATGGTCTTGATATGTTCTTCAAAAGAGAGATCAGGGTCCAGAGTAACGCCGAGGTCCTTCACAGTTTTATTTGAGACGACTGTACAACCATTAAGATTAATTGTCAGATTCAACAGAAGATCTCTTTGTTTCTTGGGACCTAGAACAAGCATCTCTGTTTTGTCCGAGTTTAAAAGTAGAAAGTTTGCAGCCATCCACTTCCTTATGTCTGAAACACATTCTTCTAGCAAGGGCAATTTTGGGGCTTCACCATGTTTAATTGAGATGTACAGCTGTGTGTCATCCGCATAGCAGTGAAAGTTAACATTATGTTTTCGAATAACATCCCCAAGAGGTAAAATATATAGTGAAAACAATAGTGGTCCTAAAACGGAACCTTGAGGAACACCGACATTTACAGTTGATTTGTCAGAGGACAAACCATTCACAGAGACAAACTGATATCTTTCCGACAGATAAGATCTAAACCAGGCCAGAACTTGTCCATGTAGACCAATTTGGGTTTCCAATCTCTCCAAAAGAATGTGGTGATCGATGGTATCAAAAGCAGCACTAAGGTCTAGGAGCACGAGGACAGATGCAGAGCCTCGGTCCGATGCCATTAAAATGTAATTTACCACCTTCACAAGTGCCGTCTCAGTGCTATGATGGGGTCTAAAACCAGACTGAAGCATTTCGTATACATTGTTTGTCTTCAGGAAGGCAGTGAGTTGTTGCGCAACAGCCTTTTCTAAAATTTTTGAGAGGAATGGAAGATTCGATATAGGCCGATAGTTTTTTATATTTTCTGGGTCAAGGTTTGGCTTTTTCAAGAGAGGCTTTATTACTGCCACTTTTAGTGAGTTTGGTACACATCCGGTGGATAGAGAGCCGTTTATTATGTTCAACATAGGAGGGCCAAGCACAGGAAGCAGCTCTTTCAGTAGTTTAGTTGGAATAGGGTCCAGTATGCAGCTTGAAGGTTTAGAGGCCATGATTATTTTCATCATTGTGTCAAGAGATATAGTACTAAAACACTTGAGCGTCTCTCTTGATCCTAGGTCCTGGCAGAGTTGTGCAGACTCAGGACAACTGAGCTTTGAAGGAATACGCAGATTTAAGGAGGAGTCCGTAATTTGCTTTCTAATAATCATAATCTTTTCCTCAAAGAAGTTCATGAATTTATCACTGCTAAAGTGAAAGTCATCCTCTCTTGGGGAATGCTGCTTTTTAGTTAGCTTTGCGACAGTATCAAAAAGGAATTTCGGATTGTTCTTATTTTCCTCAATTAAGTTAGAAAAATAGGATGATCGAGCAGCAGTAAGGGCTCTTCGGTACTGCACAGTACTGTCTTTCCAAGCTAGTCGGAAGACTTCCAGTTTGGTGTGGCGCCATTTCCGTTCCAATTTTCTGGAAGCTTGCTTCAGAGCTCGGGTATTTTCTGTGTACCAGGGAGCTAGTTTCTTATGAGAAATGTTTTTAGTTTTTAGGGGTGCAACTGCATCTAGGGTATTGCGCAAGGTTAAGTTGAGTTCCTCAGTTAGGTGGTTAACTGATTTTTGTCCTCTGGCGTCCTTGGGTAGACAGAGGGAATCTGGAAGGACATCAAGGAATCTTTGTGTTGTCTGTGAATTTATAGCACGACTTTTGATGATCCTTGGTTGGGGTCTGAGCAGATTATTTGTTGTAATTGCAAACGTAATAAAATGGTGGTCCGATAGTCCAGGATTATGAGGAAAAACATTAAGATCCACAACATTTATTCCATGGGACAAAACAAGGTCCAGCGTATGACTGTGACAGTGAGTGGGTCCAGAGACATGTTGGACAAAACCCACTGAGTCGATGATGGCTCCGAAAGCCTTTTGGAGTGGGTCTGTGGACTTTTCCATGTGAATATTAAAGTCACCAAAGATTAGAATATTATCCGCTATGACTACAAGGTCCGATAGGAATTCAGGGAACTCAGTGAGGAACGCTGTATATGGCCCAGGAGGCCTGTAAACAGTAGCTATAAAAAGTGATTGAGTAGGCTGCATAGATTTCATGACTAGATGCTCAAAAGACGAAAACGTCATTTTTTTTTTTTGTAAATTGAAATTTGCTATCGTAAATGTTAGCAACACCTCCGCCTTTGCGGGATGCACGGGGGATATGGTCACTAGTGTAGCCAGGAGGTGAGGCCTCATTTAACACAGTAAATTCATCAGGCTTAAGCCATGTTTCAGTCAGGCCAATCACATCAAGATTATGATCAGTGATTAGTTCATTGACTATAATTGCCTTTGAAGTAAGGGATCTAACATTAAGTAGCCCTATTTTGAGATGTGAGGTATCATGATCTCTTTCAATAATGACAGGAATGGAGGTGGTCTTTATCCTAGTGAGATTGCTAAGGCGAACACCGCCATGTTTAGTTTTGCCCAACCTAGGTCGAGGCACAGACCAATCTCAATGGTGATAGCTGAGCTGACTACACTGACTGTGCTAGTGGCAGACTCCACTATGCTGGCAGGCTGGCTAACAGCCTGCTGCCTGGCCTGCACCCTATTTCATTGTGGAGCTAGAGGAGTTAGAGCCCTGTCTATGTTGGTAGATAAAATGAGAGCACCCCTCCAGCTAGGATGGAGTCCGTCACTCCTCAGCAGGTCAGGCTTGGTCCTGTTTGTGGGTGAGTCCCAGAAAGAGGGCCAATTATCTACAAATTCTATCTTTTGGGAGGGGCAGAAAACAGTTTTCAACCAGCGATTGAGTTGTGAGACTCTGCTGTAGAGCTCATCACTCCCCCTAACTGGTAGGGGGCCAGAGACAATTACTCGATGCCGACACATCTTTCTAGCTGATTTACACGCAGAAGCTATGTTGCGCTTGGTGATCTCTGACTGTTTCATCCTAACATCGTTGGTGCCGACGTGGATAACAATATCTCTATACTCTCTACACTCGCCAGTTTTAGCTTTAGCCAGCACCATCTTCAGATTAGCCTTAACGTCGGTAGCCCTGCCCCCCGGTAAACAGTGTATGATCGCTGGATGATTCGTTTTAAGTCTAATACTGCGGGTAATGGAGTCGCCAATGACTAGAGTTTTCAATTTGTCAGAGCTAATGGTGGGAAGCTTCGGCGTCTCAGACCCCGTAACGGGAGGAGTAGAGACCAGAGAAGACTCGGCCTCTGACTCCGACCCGCTGCTTAATGGGGAAAACCGGTTGAAAGTTTCTGTCGGCTGAATGAGCGACAGTTGAGCGTTCCTACAGCATTTCCTTCCAGAAACCGTGAGAAAGTTGTCCGGCTGCGGGGACTGTGCCAGGGGATTTATACTACTATCTGTACTTACTGGTGGCACAGACGCGGTTTCATCCTTTCCTACACTGAAATTACCCTTGCCTAGCGATTGCGTCTGAAGCTGGGCTTGTAGCACAGCTATCCTCACCGTAAGGCGAGTACAGCGACTGCAATTAGAAGGCATCATGTTAATGTTACTACTTAGCTTCGGCTGTTGGAGATCCTGACGAACCGTGTCCAGATAAAGCGTCCGGAGTGAAAAAGTTGAGTAGGAAAAAACACAAATATAAACGGTAATTAAAAAGTAAAAACCGTAAATTTGTCAGGTAGCAAAACAGGTTGGCAACAAAACGCACAGCAACTCGAAAACAAGTCTGCAAGTCGTGACCGGAAAAAAAGGTCTCCTTTGGCCAAAGTGAAGTTGAGTTGAGGGCCCCTTACTGGTCTCCTTGCAATATCTGGTCTCCCACACAGAGATGGAAATCTACACCTGTTTAGACCTTGGAGGATATGGCTTCAGATGAAAGACAGCAGAGAGATGCAGAACGTAAAAGCTTCAAACACATTGATATGCAAATTCAGGACCATTGTACACTGAAGTGGAGCATGCATCTGGTCTGAAGCATGTCAAAAGAGTAGAAATGAACTGGGACTGGAGGAATACATCACATTTAAACTAAATTAGCATGTATCTGATTTAGCTACACTCATCTGTACTTGAATGGTGCTGTTTGAAAAGTGCATTTCCAATAATAAAGCTTTTTAAATTGCAGTTATTTGTGTCAGACAGATTTGTCTTAATTAATTACATCAGGAATTCTTAGGGAATATTATTGTACTGATATTATCTTACCTGTTATCAGTGGGGGGATGTATTATTCTGCTCTGGACTGTATCCCACGGTAAGTGGCGGTAGTGAACCAATAAATAGTTGTATTGCTCGCCAGAAACCCAACCAGGCTGGCAGACAGTTGTTACCACGCAACGAGCAGACGCTTGTGAAAAGTACTAGCTACAAAATTGGCAAAATTGCCTGCTGCTGTATACACAGCGCGTGTGTATGTTGCTAACCTAGCTAGTTAGCTAGCCATCAATAAAGTTCCTAATGTTACAACATGGCAGATAGCTGGAGCACCGACACCGGAGAGGCTGCCTATCGTTCCCGGGATGCTGTCAAAAACCTTACAATTAAGTAAGTTGCAGTTGGCCGTTGTGTGGCTTTTAGTCCTTGCATTGCCATACAAGCAAGACACTGTTAGCTAACGTTAGCTCTCAAAGCAAGGAGCACTACAGGCCAGTGACCCGCACCCGCTGAAGTCAAAATGTTTTACCCCTAGCTCAAGTAAGGGTAACTTACTTGGTAGCAGAATGCATACATTCCCAGCCATTTACTGTGTTATGATGCTGCCTGTTTGCACCCAAGGTTGAGACTGAGGGGGAGAAGAGGGAGGTGTGGCGTCAGACCAGAGGAGACGGAACAGCAACAGTGCATATATAGACGTGAGTGACTGAGTGTGTAGTGTTATTCACTGTTGGTGCACTGTAACAATACTTGTATTATAGTTCATCCCAAAATCAAAACTTGAAGATGTTTTTGTAACCCAAAGTGGCCTAATGTCAGATTTGTCCTTATGCATGTGCATACAGTACACTGATGAAATATTAGTATAGCCTTTCAGGCAGGTTAGAGTCTTTTCTATGACGATGACCTCTCCTCTCTTTTCCTCCTTTTAGCGTTATGTACGTCATAAAGACTACCTCAACAGCTTGGTTGGCCAGGACTGAAATGGTATGCATGTAGTTTCTAAAGATGACATCATAATCTGCCCTTGTAGCCCACACTCTTGATAATCTAAACCACTGCTCCCTGCTCCAGAATATACAATAATGTTGAATGATGCATTGCCCAACAAACTGCATGTAATGGATCTAATTTACTGGTGAGTGGATGCTATTTCATTTCATTGCTGTAAGGAGATACGGAAAGAAAAACGGAATACATCAGTGTAATATAAATTGCCTGATTCATAAAGGTTGTATAAATCAAGAGTGCCAAGAGATTTGTCTACCGTATGTGTAGAACAACACAAAGTACAAGCCAAAAGGAGTGGTCTTACATTCAACTGACAAGCTAAACCTTCTTGCATTGATTTGACCCTGAACTTTCAGAGTTTGATTGACTCTTCAAACCAAAATCATCAGTGAAGAAACCGTGTACCTTTTAAGCACTACCTCAAACCCCATGTCCAAGTATATTACATTTCAACTTATAACAAATGAGAGAGCTCTGTCATTCAATGAGTTTTCTGTGTTATCAATCTGTCAATGAAGACACCGGTGCCCCTGGGTGAACCATCACAGACTCGGGCATGTTTGCTGTGAAACTCTGGGGGGCACTGACAGACAGACTGGAGAAAATGTTGAGAATGTAGATGTTGAGCCACTGGAGCCCAGTGACTGCTGGTTTGAGAGGCAGATGTCTGCCAATGACTGTGTCCGTGACTATGTCCATGGCCTTGACTGTGGCTGCAGCTGTGTTCATGTTTGTGACATTACTCAAAGCTATGCTTGAGGGCATATCCATGGTTGTGAACATAATAACCTGATAACAGGGCTCCCCTGTGTATAGTAGGAGTGGGCCCAGCCTTCAAATGTCTTTGGTGTGGTCTCGGTAACCTGTAGGTTGGAGGAAACTGGAGAGTAGGCTTGGACTGGGTATGACTCTGCAACCAATGAGAATGTGGAGAGATTACACAGAGCTTATCTAACTAAACAGTGATTCTCTATCTAATCATGGGGGACCACTAGGTGCCTATTATACAGTATTCAATTACAGCTGAGGATCATTTATTGAATCTGCTCATTATACTGTAGTACATCATGTACTCTGGCTTGCACCCAGCAATCATGTTAATTTAATGACCTCTCGTCTTGTAGGATAAATGATGCGTCTAGTGCTTTCTCAGTACTCAGGGTGGGTGGACCGTCTTCCTTCTCTATTGATGTAGGGTCATACAGGACATCAATGTTCAGGGGCACAACTTTCACTGGGGACAGGGAGACATCCCCCCCATTCTGAAATTGCATTTTTGTCCCCCCCAGATGTATCATTGAAAGGTGATACAAAACGAGGCAAAAGTGTGCTTTAGGGCCATGAGGACGCGGTTGGGTTGGCTGTTTGGACTATTTATCTGACCGGATGGGAAAAAAACACTTCTAAAACCAGAGTTGTCCCTCAGCAGCCTGAAAGGCATCTTCTTATCCAGGACTGATGCTCTAGCATCAGACATGTCTAGAAGTGGGTGCCAGCCCCTTCCGTATGTTTCACCAGAGCAAGATAAGGAGAATGTGTGACACAGTGATGGTAGATTTTCCTAACTAAACATCCCGTTATGTTCAGCATGAGGACTCAACACACATTTCAAGCATATTATTTATTTAACCTTTATTTAACTAGGCAAGTCAGTTAAGAACAAATTCTTATTTACAATGATGGCCTACCCTGGCCAAACAAGGACAGAGCTGGGCCAATTGTGCACCGCCCTATGGGATTCCCAATAACGGCCAGATGTGATACAGCCTGGATTCGAACCAGGGACTGTAGACTGAGATGCAGTGCCTTAGACCACAGCGCCACACATAAACATATTACCACTTAACTACACTATTAAGCCCACTTAAAACTGTGACATACTGCAGTGTATCACAGTTATTTTCAACCACAATAAGGTTGGAGTAAGGATAGAGATCCCCCCCCTGCTATGATGGGTTTGCAGAGGACGAGAGTGTGGGACCAAAAGTGTTACTATGACCAGAAACAGCCAGGCCAGGGCTAACATGGGTACACTGACCCCAAAAAGAAAGCCCTTAACCATAAGTGAGTACACTGTGGCCATACCCATAAGGGAGGGAGATACAGGAACTAACCCCTCCACTTGATTCTGGGCAGATGCACCAAACAGTACCAGCCCCACGGTTGTGTACAACATCCCTGTGTTGATAGAGAGCAGCTGAAACATGAGGAGGAACCAAACAGTGCCCACACTCTTCTCAATCCCACCACAGAGGAGCACCAGAACCCCAATGCTGAGGAGTATCTGGATCTCTGTCTGGTGGTGGAAGGAGTATGTGATGAGCTTGTGTACCGCAAAGGAAGAGGAGAGGATTAAACGGATATTATCGGGTTGACAGACATCAGCGGCATTGATGTGTTGTGCTCTAGCTTGCTGCTGTAGCCTAATGGCACAATCTGTTACGTCATTAACGTTAGCTACACGTTGTAGCACGCTAGATAACGTTACAACAGACCCATTCAAAGTGGCTAGCTAGCTACTGAGCATGATTCTTGAGTCACTCAACCCCTCCTTGCTAAGGTACCATGCCCATTGGCAAAAACTGTAGTTCCAAGACTTTAGACATCTTCTGATAACCCGAAATATGTAGTGACTGTAACCAAAACGGATGATACTGTAACGACCCTGGGTTTATAAGCAAGGAAATTGACTCTGCCGCACGAACATGCTTTTGCGGCACAGTCGATAGCGCGCCGGACCTCGGGCTAGAAGGTCCGAGGGTTCGAGACCTGCTCCCTGTCTGTTTCATTTGCCAAGACTTGAGAAGCTAGCTTGCTAAAACAAAACAAATGTACTGAACTTCCGCATTTGGATTAATCACTTTCACAACCACAAAGATATTGTTGCGCAGACCATGAAGTGCGTTAAAGGCAGTGCTGCAATTAGACACTTCCTTCCACCTGCTGGCTTGTGCCTGAAATGTAATGACCAAGGAGTCCTCAACAGCCCATGTGAGTTAGATAGAAAGTTAGATATATTTGATTGGACAGTTTCATAAAATAAGAAAACCCGTTTAATTAAATAAAACGTGTCAGGCCAGGGACAACACAATAAAGTAAACGGCATCCATTGTGGTCCCTTAATGTGACTCAAAGTAAAACAATAATACAACAAAATATTTGGCAAGGAATGGTTTATTCCTATTGATATCATGTTGGCCTATCTATGTAAAACATCCAACCAACCATCGATACAACCATTACTCAGTCAGTAAGATATAATAAGCACATCACGTTCGTTATTGAGCTACAACCAGTGAAAAGATGATACCACCAGTCCGGCTCCAAACAAGCGTTTTTCTTGTGACGTATTAAGCGCAGTCATAAAGCTGTGACCCAAAATGACGTAACCATGCATTAATTCACTACATAAACGGTGTTCAGATTTGATTTAATCTGTACAATAGTTTTCTTCACTCAGGTTGTTGCAGGTAATCTTTGGCCTTTTGGGGCACCTCCTTCCCAACATATATATTATATATACATATATAGGGAATAGGGTGCCATTTGGGATGCCATCTTTGAGTGTGTCTCTGTGTGTGAGTCAGGATGTGTTTTGTGTCAATTAATTGATGGAAATGTTTCCCTCAGAAAGAAAGATGGATCGTAATGATGAGAGAATCAAAAGAGCTTTAAGACGCCGCCCTTATGTGGTAAATATCAAATATTTGTTTGTTTTGTCCTGTTTTTGTTATATTATCACATTTTAAATTGAGTGATGTGTTGACAGTTGAAACCAGTGAGGGTGAACACCCCTGAATCCGTGTTGTGGCCAACCGGCAAGGTGCACAGAAGGCCAAAGCCTGTAAGTCATATCTGACCTGTAACAAAAACACATACACATTAGTTATGCATTCTGCATGTACAAACTGCAGTTCTCAGAATTAAAGCAAATGCAGATATCCCTATCTAACCTCATTGAATGCTGTATTGACAGTCTACTTCAGTGCAGACCCCTCAGATCCACAAAAGGCCTGTAAGTCACATTCAAATTCAACCACATAACAGTCCTTATATTATTTATTGATACACAATTCAAGGCCAAAATGAGCAAAGCAGTGTTGAATTCATTCTTTACTGTTAACAGCCAATCATTGTGAGCTGTGGGCAGGACCAGACATCTGGGGATGGATGGAGCATCAATCCAGAGCCTCTCAGCCAGGTCATCTCTGCTGTTCCCATAGAGACACAACAGTTAGATCAATCTGTTGATTCATATGGCCATTTTGGTTGGCTTGGTTGAATTGACAATTATCCATTCGATATGCTAAAGAATCCTGTACTATGGAAGATCTTTTGCCCCACCCCTAAGGTTATGGGAGTTGCATTTATTGCATGTTCATTTACCCATGTATTACTCACTACTTGTACAACCATGTTGGATTGCCTACATATTCTACATTTCCTTGAGGGTCAATGCCAGTGTATTCTATGGCTGCCATGAGTACATGCCTTTCTCTGTCTCCTCAGTCTGGAAGGGTGACTCGGCTGATAGAGAGAAAATGTGATGACGCGATCTCATCCTCCAGTTCTGATGACTTTTCCATCTACTCCTTCACTGACTGTGAATCTGAGGTAAAAGAGTTGTACCCTACCGTACATGTCTTTGTTGAGTGACATCACTGGAAGGAGGATGGTCTCTGACTAGTTGACTCTGATACACAGTGTGATGATGAGGATCATGAAAGGAGGACACCAAAGCTGAAAGTTGAGAATGGAAAGGTGACAAAGCTTGATGTGAGGGATATGGAGCAGGATGATGATCTGTCTCTCCACTCCTTCGATGAGTCAGACTTCCTGGTAAGTTCTGCATATTAAATATTTTTTATATATATACATGGGGGATTGGAAATGATGCAGACAATTACTTATTGAGTGTAGTCATGTATCTGCAATGTGTATAGAGTAGTTATAAAGTATTTCTACAGATTGTGTTGAACATAGCACTTTCCTGATATGTTACTTTACTTTCTGGTCCTACAGAGCCCAGGGAAGGTCTCAGGTCCTGTATCTGTCAACAATGGCCTCTCTCCTCTTGTGACGTCAACACACCGGACCCTGGCTGAAGCCCTACGGGCCCTGCCCTCTGCTGTAGGCTCTCCCTACCCAGTAAATGTTCCAAGGCCTCGGACTCCTCTCAACCCTGTCATTATCATTCCGCCCCGAACAGAGAATTTCCCATACCGCCACAGCCCTCGCCTGGCACCCATCACCAACCTGAGCGAGACCGGCAGGAAGCTGCTCGAGGAAATGGCTGGAGTGGCCCCACAGGTGAGAGGAAATACAAGAAGGGAATATTGGCCATAAGTCCTTCTATAGTATAGCATAAGTCCTTCTCTAGTATAGTATAGTATAGCTCTAGCTATAGCAGCTCAAGAGAAGAGAAAACCCATAAGCTTACATTACTTTATCTGCTTGTCCAAAATATTCAGGAAGGGAAGGTCAATAAGAAAAAGAAGGGCAAGGCCAAAATAGAATTGAAGCAAGAGAAGGCCAGTAAGACGCAACAGATGGGAAATGTTGGAGAAAGTAAGGAGGAGGACAAGAAAGAGGAAAAGAAGAGTCTGAGGAAGAGGTGAGGAAATAGAGGAGGGAGAAGTGGAACATAACCAGGGAATACTAGACTAGAGAATTATAGAAATAGAATGAGGTAGCAGAGAAAGAGCAGCTCTCTGATGTGTAAGTGCAAACTTAAGCAATAAGGCACGAGGAGGTGTGGTATATGGCCAATATATCACGGCTAAGGGCTGTTCTTAAGCACGACACAACACGGAGTGCCTGGATACAGCCCTTAGCCGTGGTATATTGGCCTTATACCACAAACCCCCGAGGTGCCTTATTGCTATTATTAACTGGTTACCAACTTAATTAGAGCAGTAAAAATAAATATTTTGTCATACCCGTGGTATACGGTCTGTTATAAACTGGGTGGTTCGAGCCCTGAATGCTGTTTGGCTGACAGCCGTGGTATATCAGACCGTATACCACAGGTATGACAAATTATTTAATTTTACTGCTCTAATTACGTTGTTAACCAATTCATAATAGCAATAAGAAACCTTGGGGGTTTGTGGTATATGGTCAATATACCATGGCTAAGGGCTGTATCCAGGCACTCCGTGTTGTGTTGTGCGTAAGAACAGTCCTTAGCTGTGGTATATTGGCCATATACCACACCCTCTCGTGCCTTATTGCTTAAATATACCACGGCTTTCAGCCAATCAGCATACAGGGATCGAACCACCCAGTTTATAATACTATTTATTCTCCTGTGGTTTTTGATTGACAGGTTTCTTCAGTGGCTGCTGCCCAAACTGAGATGTTCAAAGAAATAATGGCCAACTATTACTTCTACCACACACACACACACACACACACACACACACACACACACACACACACACACACACACATAGATTTTGAGTATTGGTTATTCCTACAACACACACAAACGTAATTTCAGAGACAGGAACTATGATTAGCAAAATACATATATTGGTCTCATTCTTATATTTTGAGACATGCAGCATTATTTAAAAAATATTGATCCCCATACAGCCTATGATAATGAGTTGGATTTACATGCTTAGGCTTAGAAATATAGCCAGGAGAAGCAGGGTCAACACCTCTACTCATGTCATAAGTGCCATGACATCTTTAGACAGTCTCATCCAAAGGACAGCACCAACCTTAGGGCAGTGTCACTGGTATTGGGGTCTTAGGTTTCATTTGGCCAAAGTGAAGAATTGAGGGCCCCTTACTGGTCTCCTTGCAATATCTGGTCTCCCACACAGAGATGGAAATCTACACCTGTTTAGACCCTGGAGGATATGGCTTCAGATGAAAGACAGCAGAGAGAGATGCAGAACGTAAAAGCTTCAAACACATTGATATGCAAATTCAGGACCATTGTACACTGAAGTGGAGCATGCATCTGGTCTGAAGCATGTCAAAAGAGTAGAAATGAACTGGGACTGGAGGAATACATCACATTTAAACTAAATTAGCATGTATCTGATTTAGCTACACTCATCTGTACTTGAATGGTGCTGTTTGAAAAGTGCATTTCCAATAAAGCTTTTTAAATTGCAGTTATTTGTGTCAGACAGATTTTTGTCTTAATTAATTACATCAGGGGTTCTTAAACTTTTTACATCAAGAGAATATTATTATACTGATATTATTTTACCTGTTATCAGTGGTGGTGGTGGGGGGGGGATTTATTCTGCTGCTCTGGTCTGTATCCCACGGTAGGTGGCGGTAGTGAACCAATAAATAGTTGTATTGCTCGCCAGAAACCCAACCAGGCTTGCAGACAGTTGTTACCATGCAACGAGCAGACGCTTGTGAAAAGTACTAGCTACAAAATTGGAAAAATTGCCTGCTACTGTATACATAGCGCGTGTGTGTGTATGTTGCTAACCTAGCTAGTTAGCTAGCCATCAATAAAGTTCCTAATGTTACAACATGGCAGACGGCTGGAGCACCGACACCGGAGAGGCTGCCTATCGTTCCCGGGATGCTGTCAAAAACCTTACAATTAAGTAAGTTGCAGTTGGCGTTTGTGTGGCTTTTAGTCCTTGCATTGCCATACAAGCAAGACACTGTCGTTAGCTAACGTTAGCTCTCAAAGCAGATGATGATAAACACCCAGTATATTGCTTGACCTGATCCCAGAGTTTGCCATGAAAACATGGCATTTAGCTAGCTAGAATCCTGTTTACTTTGTTTATATTTACAATGGTGTTTACAGGATCCGTATTCAGAGAGTCACCTCCACAGCAGCCCTCTCCCAACACCTTCAGCAGCAGGTTTGGACTCAACAGGAGAGGGGAGGCATTGAGCAGGACACCCTCAACTCAGGCTCAATCAGGTGTTAACACTGTTTTGAAACAGCAAGATGATGTTAGATGTTTTGAAACAGAAAGATGTCAGATGCTTCTTAGTTGAGTAGATGTAATTTTCGTGGTGACTAGATATGGACCACAACATCTTGGTTTTGTTTTCAGCCGGAAATGATGATAAGGAGTTAGTGGTAGGCTGGCAGGAGAAGCTGTTCAGTCAGTGTCCTTATAACAAATAAGCATTTACTGTTTAGGATAGTTTGATGTTGCATAGTAAGGTGTGTGTGTGCACAATATGAAGTGGTTTTGTTCCAGAGTGAGTCAGTATGCCAGACTCCGCTGGAGAGACAATACCACACAGAGATCATGGCTCAGGAGCGGACCAGGGGCAGATGGAACTGCAGGACTTTCACCTACACCGATTCTGACTGCTACACCAATTGGGAAGGGGTGGTTTTCAACAGAATCTCAATTTCTGTAACGGTTCTGTAACCAAAGACTCTGGGAGACGGGAAGCAAGTATAGGGGGAGGATTTATTAATAAATAGACATGAAACTAAAGACGAACAGAGTCTGGACAAGAGAAACAAAACAACATCGATGCAGACATGGGAATGAAACTGAGGAAGTGACAGATATAGGGGAGGTAATCAATGACGTGATGGAGTCCAGGTGAGTCCGATGAAGCGCTGGTGCGTGTAAAAATGGTAACAGGTGTGCGTAATGATGAGCAGCCTGGCGACCTCGAGCGCCAGAGAGAGGGAGCTGGAGCAGACGTGACAATTTCATTATTCAAAACAAAGCATTTACCTATTTTCTGTCCAAAAGAAACGTTAGTGTTTTAAAGCTGTTTTTGAAATACTCACTACAGCATTCCCAGAGTATGGTGACGCAGGTCAAGTCCAATCCTACCTTACTGGCACATAGGATGGCCAATGTCAGACACAGACGACAGGACAGACGCCCAGTGTAGGTCCCTGTTACTCACCAAAGTGAATTATTATTAAAGTGAATGTAATTGAAGCAGCATTGATGCGTCGTGCTGTTTTGAAGACAAACAGTGTACCGGTATGTTCACATTACACCATACCCTTGTATGCAAAATGTGTTTGTGGTATTCTGTTGGTCTGCAGTGACCGCACCATCCCCAAGTCCAGGCTGATTACTTGGGACCCCTCGGAGGACTTTGTGAAGACCAGCCACATGGTCAACACACCTGTACAGACCATGCACATCATGGGGAACCTGGGACCAGCGGGCAAGTGAGTAGCACAAGGGGAAAAACCACTATGTAGCCTATACACTTATTACACTACTTTGTATGTAATAACTTTGAAGTATATTCCAATTCAGGCATTGAAAAGTGGCATTTTATTATTGTATTTCTCAGACTTGGCTAAAAGGAGAAGGAATGCTTGTCTGCACGATAAGAGCAGATGGAAATGGAGTGGTTACCATCAAACCAGACTTCAACAAAGGCAAGGAGCCCTACAGGCCAGTGACCAGCACCTGCAGATGTCAAAATGTTTTACCCCTAGCTCAAGTAAGGGTCACTTACTTGGTAGCAGAATTCATACATTCCCAGCCATTTACTGTGTTATGATGCTGCCTGTTTGCACCCAAGGTTGAGACTGAGGGGGAGAAGAGGGAGGTGTGGCGTCAGACCAGAGGAGACGGAACAGCAACAGTGCATATATTGACGTGAGTGACTGAGTGTGTAGTGTTATTCACTGTTGGTGCACTGTAATAATACTTGTATTATAGTTCATCCCAAAATCAAAACTTGGAAGATGTTTTTGTATCCCAAAGTGGCCTCATGTCAGATTTGTCCTTATGCATGTACATACAGTACACTGATGAAATATTATTATAGCCTTTCAGGCAGGTTAGAGTATTTCCTATGATGATGACCTCTCCTCTCTTTTCCTCCTTTCAGCGTTATGTACGTCATAAAGACTACCTCAACAGCTTGGTTGGCCAGGACTGAAATGGTATGTATCTAGTTTGTGACAGATCTTTAACACAAGTTGTTTCGTCAGCAAAGGTCATCTCAAATCCAATTTTATTTGTCACATGCGCCGAATACAACCGTACAGTGAAATGCTTATTTACAAGCCCTTAACCAACAATGCAGTTTAAGAAAAATAAGTGTTAAGTAAAAAATAGATCATTTAAATAAAAGTAACAAATAATTAGAGAGCAGCAGTAAAATAACAATTGTGAGGCTATATACAGGGTGTACCGGTACAGAGTCAATGTGCGGGGGCACCAGTTAGTCGAGGTAATAGAGGTAATATGTACATGTAGGTAGAGGTAAAGTGACTATGCAGAGAGTAGCAGCAGCTTAAAACAGTGGGGGGGGGTGCAAAAAGTCTGGGTAGCCATTTGATTAGCTGTTCAGGAGTCTTATGGCTTGGGGGTAGAAGCTGTTAAGAAGTCTTTTGGACCTAGACTTGGCGTTCCGGTACCGCTTGCCATATGGTAGCAGAGAGAACATTTTATGACTAGGGTGGCTGGAGTCTTTGATAGTTTTTAGGGCCTTCTTCTGACACCGCCTGGTATAGAGGTCCTGGATGGCAGAAAGCTTGGCTCCAGTGATGTAATGGGCTGTACGCACTACCCTCTGTAGTGCCTTGCGGTCAAAGTCCGACCAGTTGCCATACCAGGCAGTGATTCAACCAGTCAGAATGCTCTCGATGGTGCAGCTGTAGAATTTTTTTGAGGATCTGAGGACCCATGACAAATCTTTTCAGTCTCTTGTGGGGAAATAGGCTTTGTTGTGCCCTCTTCACGACTCTTGGTGTGTTTGGACCAAGATAGTTTGGTGATGTGGACACCAAGGAACTTGAAGCTCTCAACCTGCGCCACTACAGCCCCGTCGATGAGAATAGGGGCGTGGTTAGTCCTCCTTTTCCTGTATTCCACAATCATCTCCTTTGTCTTGATCACATTGAGGAAGAGGTTGTTGTCCTTTCACCACATTGTCATGTCTCTGACCTCCTTATGGTCTTTCTCGTCATTGTCGGTGATCAGGCCTACCACTGTTGTCACCGGCAAACTTAAAGATAGTGTTGGAGTCGTGCCTGGCCGTGCAGTCATGACTAAACAGGGTGTTCAGGACGGGACTGAGCATGCACCCTAGAGGTGCCCCCGTGTTGAGGATCAGCGTGGTGGATGTGTTGTTACCTACCCTTACCACCTGGGGGCGGCCCGTCAAGAAGTCCAGGATCCAGTTGTAGAGGGAGGGGTTTAGTCCCAGGGTCCTTAGCTTAGTGATGAGCTTTGAGGGCACTATGGTGTTAAACGCTGAGATGTAGTCAATGAATAGCATTCTCACATAGGTGCTCCTTTTGTCCATGTGTGAATGGCAGTGTGGAGTGCAATAGAGATTGCATCATCTGTGGATCTGTTGGATTGGATCTAGGGTTTCTGGGATAATGGTGTTGATGTGAGCCATGACCAGCCTTTCAAAGCACTTCATGGCTACAGACGTGAGTGCTACGGGTTGGTAGTCATTTAGGCAGGTTACCTTAGTTTTCTTGGGCACAGTGACTATGGTTGTCTGCTTGAAAGATGTTGGTAGTACAGACTCAGACAGGGAGAGGTTGAAAATGTCAGTGAAGACACTTGCCAGTTGGTCAGCGCATGCTCGGAGTATACGGCCTGGTAATCCTTCTGGCCCTGCGGTCTTGTGAATGTTGACCTGTTTAAAGGTTTTACATCGGCTGCGGAGAGCGTGATCACACAGTCGTCTGGAACAGCTGATCTTAGTGCCAGCATCGGTAGGTGGTGATGTGTAGACAGCTACCTAAAATACAGATGAAAACTCTCTAGGTAGATAGTGTGGTCTGCAGCTTATCATGAGATACTCTAGCTCAGGCGAGCAAAACCTTGAGACTTCCTTAGATATCGGGTTCCAGCTGTTGTTTACAAATATACATAGACCGCCACCCCTTGTCTTACCAGACGATGCTTTTCCACCCTGCCGATAGTGTAAAACCCGCCAGCTGTATGTTATGATGTCGTTCACCCACGACTCTGTGAAACATAAGATATTACAGTTCTTAATGTCCCGTTGGTAGGATATACATGCTTTTAGTTTGTCCCATTTATTTTCCAGCTATTGTACGTTGGCCAACAGTACGGATGGCAAGGCAGATTAGCGACTTGTCGATAAATCCTCACATGCCACCCCGATCTCCTTCTGCGAAATCTACATATTTTTTCCTACAAATGACGGGGATGAGGGCCTGTTCAGGTGTCTGGAGTAAATCCCTCTCGTCTGACTCATTAAACAAAAATTCTTTGTCCAATTCAACTTTATTAACATTGTTTTTAGTCTGTAACAGAAAAGACTTAAAGTGCATCAATTTGCCTGAATTTGTAAATTTTTTAAAAATCCTTATTTAAACTGTAAAAATTTTTTCACCATTTGATACTGAAAAATAAAATATAATCAATAAATAATAATTATTATTTATTAAAAATTGATCAGCAACATTAACTCAGGAGCACAATATATGAAACACTTTGGCCTATAAAAC
The DNA here is from genome assembly GCF_045791955.1 of Oncorhynchus clarkii lewisi. Classification (NCBI taxonomy): domain Eukaryota; kingdom Metazoa; phylum Chordata; class Actinopteri; order Salmoniformes; family Salmonidae; genus Oncorhynchus; species Oncorhynchus clarkii. The sequence goes on from NC_092158.1 coordinate 40,174,943, forward strand.
AAAAATGAATAAAACAATTTGTGCAGATTTTGTTTTATCAAAATGAGGAAGTCAGGATTAATGGCTACAATGAGCACGTTTTGCAGAGCACAGCTTTTCGAAGCGGGGTTTGAAGCATGATACTGCAACTCTCAGCTCCTGCTCAATGTTTAGCTGGGACCTGTACTTGGTCTTCAGTGCAGCAACAGCAGAGAAGCCAGTCTCACAAAGATAAGATGTTGCAAAAGGAAGAAGAATGCCCGTTTTGCCAGGAAGTTCTCATCACAAAAGGTTTCTGCGAGGTCATACTTGTGCTCCTGCTCCGAAAACATTCTTATCTGCTCTCTGAGCTCAAAAACTCGGGACAAGACTTTTCCTCGTGACAGCCACCTTGCTTCACTGTGAAGCAGCACAGCTTGATGTTCAGCTCCCATCTCCTCACAGATAGCAGAGAAGACTCTTGTTTTTAGTGGTCTGGTCTTTATAAAATTGACTACACCTACAATGTCAGTCATAACCTCACTTAATTCAGAGGAAAGGTGCCTTGATGCCAGTGCTTCTCAGCATTAGGTGAGGCCTTCTTGATGAGTGCCCAAAGTCCTTTTCTCATCCCTGCCATGGTCTGTGCACCATCACTGCAAACACCAATGCAGTTCTCCCACTTTAGCCCATTCTCAGTCAGGAAGCAGTTCAGCATTTTGAATAGCTCTTCAGCTGTGGCTCTGTCTCTGACATATTTACAAAAAAGTAGATCCTCTCACAGGGAGTTTGTCATGTCAAAACGTACATAAGCGATAAACAAACAGTCTTTGTTGCTGTCAGTTGCTTCATCGAACTGTAAGGCAAAACGTTTGTCTTTGAGTTTATCTACCAGCTGTTCTTTAAGATCGTTAGCAATGTCATTTATACGTCTGGCGACAGTGTCATTGGACAGAGGGATAGTTTTAATTTTTGCAGCACTTGCGTCATTCAGCATGGCAGAGACCATGTCTAACTAATGCTGCAGGCAGTATCAGCTCCTCTGCTATGGGGGTTGTTGCACTGAGCAATTTGGTATGCCTCCTTATATTATGCTAACAGTGCTCACTGGTTTACTGAAGTAGCATTCACAAAGCGGGACGATTGTTGGCAATATTCGGCACGTTTTCGCTGAAAAAACTCAAGCGGGTTGATTGGGGTGTAATGTCTTTAAGTGACGCCTTCATTTATTTGGCTTAATGCTGTCCGCTGCCAACATTTTTATACACAGTAAACATACCGGTCTTTCCTCGTCTTCCACCGTAGTCACAGTGAAGCCAAGCGCTACATACGCTTCGTCTTAGCTTTCGGGAGACTTACATTTGTCTCATTATCTCCGTCTCTCTCCGCCTTTCTTTTCATCCCTGTTAAATATTTTTCCATGGTGTCTCTTAAGGGTTTGTTATCTGCACTTCATATCTCATGCTCTGTACTGTGTGCTCTTGTTCGGTGCAAAAAAAACATGGCATCTGTTGATAATGGGATATGTAGGAGGGTGAGCCGGTCAAGGATCGATTCAGACAAGGTGGTAAATTGTATGACAAGCGACAGTTTAATTATGAGTAAAGATATCTGGTACAACGTATACGGGCCCATTTCATTCAGCTCATAAGGAACCAGCAGAAAAGAAGCAGCGATAACAGAGTGCATATATGTTATATACAGTACAGAAAGTAGGTTGAGTCTAGAAGTTCTGGTCTTCTGGTTGGTCCTGTTGGGCCGTCCGTCATCCCTCTGAGTCTCGTCGTGCTGTTCTTTGTCACACAATGTTCAGCTAAGAAGGAGATTATGTGTGTGTGCTTGTCTGTTCCTGTTTCTCAAGGGTGGGTGTGTGCATGCAGCTGGTGTTTGTCATGAGATACTGTTATCAGTGCTCAGCAGTAAGCCAGCTCTGTTCCTTTGTATGTGCGTGTGAATAGTCTCCCACGAAAGCAGAGAAGTTATATGTGTTATGGCAGCTTCATTATATTAATAAGGTTATTACATTGCTAGGCATACTTTAAGCTAGAAATTCTTATAATTCTTACAAATCCCTCTCTTCACGTCTCCCAAGAGACGTGACACAACCGAACTAGATTCAACCACAAGAGAGAGAACTTTTCCCAGAGGGAAAGATGTGGGAAAGATCTCCTAAGAGATGTGATATAGTCCAGATACATTACTCCAAGCAAAAACAAAAACATAACCCAAAAAGGAAAACAGCCTAAACTAGGTAAGTCTATACGGAATGGCCCACAAAGGCCGCAATGCCCCCTCTTCCCATCTCAGAAGAGGCACGACATACCATGGAGAAGCTAATCAATAAAAGCAACTGGATAACCCTCATCATAATCGAGTTCCCCATCCCCTAAAAGGGGAAACATCTGGGAAGGACTTGCTGGGTCGATGGCCTTAGATATAACTCTAGTAGTGAGTGACCGAATGCATGGAATATAGCAGCAGCCGCACAACACTAAAATGGCTGCGAAAACTGAGATAGAGACCAAAATTGAGGATACCAGAGTTTTATATTTCCCAAACGCGTTCATCCAGGAATCCCACATGGAGGAGTCTATACCAGAATGGGATTTCATTTTACCATTGAGAGTCCTCAAACCTTCTAGGGCTACGGTCAAGCTACCATCGGAGGCTGTGTTATTAGGGATGAAAGTACAACACTGTTCACCAAACATAGTACAAGCTCCACCTTTCTCCGCCAGTAACATATCCACTGCAATGCGATTCTGGAATGTCATAAGGGAAGTTGCAGCTAACTGACCATGCACGGCTTCAAAGCCCTGCTGGGTCCAATTGCCCAGCTTCTGTACATTAAAATGTATGTAGTTGATTCTATCCACATTTTTATTAACAGTACACCACCAACAAATGGAGGACTCAAACCCAGCTGCCACCTGATCCACCAACTTGTACTCGTCAGGAACTCCCCTTGGGACTCCAATGGCGTCTATGTATGTGGGATCACCACTAGATGGGGTGGTGGCACGCCTGGAACGTCCCCTCCAATATTCAGGGTTCACCCTCTGGACCCTAAGGACGAGGTCTCCAGCCCCTGTAGGGTAGATAGAAACAGGCAAAAGGAGAGTAACAAGTGCACAGCTTCCAGTAGTATTGGAGGGTAATTTATCAAACAGGACAGTGTTGCCACACCACCACCACACATCTGCTCTGGATATTGGCCTGAAACTCCCAACAATGTTGATTGTATCCAGACACCAATCCCCTGGAACCTGTCCCACATTGGTACCTCCTCCCGTCATATTGACACAGGTGAAATTTGCCTTGGCAACCTTGTTGGAAAACAATGGTTTCCTAGCGGTAGATTTAGTTATGGGATAGACAGCATCCCAGGCAGTACAATTACAACTGGGGTTATCTTTAGTCATTAATGGGATTAAGCATGTTATAGTCACTACCGCAGGGACAATGCGAAGCAATGGACGAGCTCCCATACACACCACACAACTCTGTCTAGTGCTATTTGCAGCTTCTTCGGTCAACAACAGCCAATTATTAGTGAAGCCTGAGATCCCTGTGGCCATCAGGATGGCATCATCCACTTTGGGAGGAGCAGTGGTCATGGTAACAGGGCCCCACCTAGGGTCATTTGTGGTTACCGATTCTCGCTCTGAGAGCACTGCAAGGGGGGTGGTTATGTTAGTAATGCATATCTTTAGATGCCAATAGACTCTCTGCTCTTCCCATGGTGACAATAAGAAGGGGGTACACCCAGTACCACCTTCACCGTGTTTGATTACCAATTTCAAACCAGTTTCAACTTTAGTTAACGTCAACCTTCTCCGCCACAGGAGTGATGCACTGTCCTGTCTGATGCACTGTCCAGCTAGACCAGTCAGGACCAGTCTCTGCCACTAAATTCTTCCACGTCCATTTATAATACCCCCCTTCTGTCATGTACCACACTGATCTAGACCAACTAAGGGCGTGGGTACCGTGTCCCTCCCCAGGGCTTCCCAGTATTCCCCATGGTAGGGTGACAGTGGTGGCAGTATTGATGGGTATGCATAGGGTGGTGGTTCTAATCTGCTTTGCGGTGCACTCTGTCTCTTCGGCCTGAATGTTGCGCCTATGAATTATGTGTATGCTTGTGGATGTGGTGGAGTTGGATGACACATTAGTTTGTCCTACGTGTGTTCCTGATGGAGGTGTATGGTGCTCTAATAGCCATAGGAGGATTCCCATGGAAACTCCTGTGGTTATGACAAAAATAACAAACCTGCCTGATATCCCCAGTCTCGTCCAGGGATAACCCTTATCCCTGGAAGATCGGTTAGTTGGTGGGTTTGGGAGTCGCTCCCATATCCTCACCAACTAAAGGTTCTGTGGTTGGAATCGAATTTAGGTCGCTCACATCGACCCTGACTTCAGTCAAAGTTCTGGAAGGAGTCGGTGCTGGTGTACAATGAGTCAAGTGGTGCCAAGGTGCGCCTGATTTACCTTTGACCTGGACTGAGTGTGAAGTAACCTCCTTCACTTCGTACGGTCCAGTCCACCTGGGTTCCAGCCACTTTCTTTTGTGGACTTAAACCCTCACCCAGTCACCAACTTACCTTCGGTGGCTCAGGATCTCCCGTCAGCTCCCCCTCTTGGACACGGTGTATCTGTTTGGAGAGAGCTGCAGACAGTTCCGTCAATTTTCTCACATAGTCAGTCATACATATCTGGTGTACATCAAGAGGGGGCATATGACCTCCCTCTCTTGGTGGACCTGGCATAACTCTCCCAGTTATTATTTCATGGGGTGAAAGATGAGTCCCTGCTCCTGGCGAGGACCTCATGGCCATCAACGCAAGGGGCAGGGCTTCCACCCATGTCAATTTAGAACCCGCACATACTTTAGCTAACTTGGCTCTCAGAGTTTGGTTGCAGCATTCCACAAGTTCCAGGGATCGCGGCTTGTACACTGAATCAAACTTGTGTACAATTTCGAATCTCTCCTCCACCTGTCTCAGGTGTTGGTTTGAACAATCTTATTTGTCTATGGACCCCATACCTAGGTATGAGCTCAGTTTGTAACCTCTTAATGACCGACTTCCCATCCTCCTTAGCTGTTGTATTTGCCTCTACCCATTTGGAGAACCTATCTACCATCACTACTAGATATCTCTTTCCATTCTGTACATTGTTTGTTCCCATGTCCCAGTGTAGTCTATACAGTGTAGTCTATACTTGGAGGTACGCATTTGGTATTGGGTAGGACCCCATTGTAGTTGTCACAGAATAAATCTGTCATGTCTTTCATGTGGGGGTGCCACCATATGTAGGAAACCCTTTGTAAGTTTCCCTTCATGAGTGGGCCCATGGGTTCTCCCTTATCAGTTCAGGACAAAGATTTGCTGGGGCCAGGGCTAGGGTTAGTCCAATGATTTCAGCCAGCTGTGCGGATATCAAGTTGTCATCAGCACTCTTCCCTCCCCCTCTTGTTTCTGAAAAAGGACAGTGGATGTAAAACCTTCCTTTTCAGAAACATATCCGTCCACAGTTCAGCGTGGACTGTTCTCCATGAGTTCCTGTCGGTAGGATAAGCCCTCCTCAGTGCGTCCCATGGTTCCAGGAGGCGTAGCTCCTCCGTGGGATTCCAAGCCAGCAGCCTTGATCAGGACGTTCATGGTGGTGTGGTCTGTCGCCCAGCTAGTTGGACCGTCATGTTAGCTGGAGCCATTCTGATACCAGACGCCAGTATCTACTATTGGAGTAACCAGGCTGAGGCCCCTCCGTGTAGGCTGGGTAGTTGCTCCATGAGAGCTGTCAAGTCCTGCATTTTCCATGGCACATACTCTTCACGGTTGTAATTCCCAGGGCTCAGTCTGAGAGGCATCTGAGCAGCTGTGTACATTTCATGCGCATATCGGTCCACCTTCTTTCTCCTTCTCTCACTTTCCCGCATCTCTTCTTCCCTGATGCGCATCGCAATGAGTCGGTTTGATCTCCTTTCGGCTTCCCTCAGGTTGGTTGATTTACCCTTGAACACCCCTTCCAGCAAGAGTGAACTCCCGTCTTCATCGTCTGCTTCTGCCAGGATTTCGAGTTGACAGGATAGTCCCCAGACATCCGCGGAGCAAATCGGTCCGCCATCTTCTTCTCCCTGCTCCTCAGGTTGGTTGATCGAGCAGATGTACTCCCTTCTCAGCTCCTCTCCCCCCACAGCTCCCTCATGTTCTCTTCTCAGACTGTTATATTAATAAGGTTATTACATTGCTAGGCATACTTTAAGCTAGAAATTCTTATAATTCTTACACATCGCTCCGAGCCCCCCCAGGGGGGCGCGCCCCACTATTTGAGAAGGACTGCCGTAGGCAAACAAATATATTTTTGTAAATTCAGGCGGTCGCCCCAAAACAGGTTTTGGACCTGGGTCCATCAACTGTCAAGCCAACACCTTAAGTGCTACTCCAATATGTCCAAACCTCTCGATGTGTTCACTCGGTGTTGGATTAAAGTTGCTACAGAGAGAGGGGAGAGCATGCCGCCACACTTCTTTATAGCAAGTCTCTCATGTGTACACACATCTTTGATGGCTTCACAGGAACTATCCCACTTCTGATACCAATGTAACAAACTTGGGGGTAGCTCCAACTGGGACTAGCAAGCCAACACCTTATTCATTACACCAAGAGATCAGAAGGTGGTAAGTGTTCAGTTAAGCTTGCTACAATATATACGTATATAGGGTAATGTGTGATCTGGGTGAGGCAGCATTGCCACTAGTGCTCCCAACACAGCAAAACACAATCTTTACCTTCTTAACCTTAACTAACCTAAAGTCAAATACATTTAGACAAACCACCATGTGATCAGCAAGTTTAGGGTTAATGGAGTGAAGTGGGTAATGGGTAGGACCACCAGTATGAACTATATGTCTATACATGGATGGATGCTCTTCATCAACACCATCTTTTCTGTGAAACTAGATATCAGCAATCAATCAACAAGACTAATGAAATGGGGCAAATGAAGACATTAGAACTGCTAAAGGTAATATATTATATTCTGAAACCAATTTCTTACTGGTATATTTTGAACATGATCTGTCAATCCTGAGATCGACGCTCTCTCTCCTCCCCTTCTCCCCAACTCTCTTTCTTTGCATGTGCTGGGGCGAAGTTTCCCCTAGATACAGATCTAGGATCAGCTTCCCCTCCCCAAACCTAACAAGGACCATTAGCGGGGGGAATTCAAACCTGATCCAAAGCCAGGGTCTATTTGGGGAACTTGTCCCCTCCACCCACAACACTACACGTGGATGCGGCTTCCTCAGTTCACCATGCTCATAAAGAAAACAGCAGTGTATTTCAGCTGTAAGTATTTTGAAGTTACTAGCGATATTATTTTAAATGAATTTACATAGCTTCGTTATTATTCAACAATAACTCGGCCAATGTAGCTGTAGCGGGCTACATTTCGTCGATGCATGGAAAAGTATTAACTCTGTTGTAGCATTTTGCTAGCGAGCCATTTTTCCTGGCTATACTGATGGGTTAATTAGCCAGCTAGCTGCTAAAGGTTGCTGGAGTAGACATTTCGGAATGGATTATTATTGCATTGCTTATCTTTGCTATGATGTCTTAGATGTTCTCATATGGAAGAATGTTGTGTTGTGCATAATGTTAAATAACTCCATAGGAGTAATGTTAAACTAGCTACTGGTAGCTAGTGTAAGGAAGTGCTATTTCTTATGCAGGTGACCAGCCTACTGCTATTACATTGCTATAACTGAGACAACGTATTTTCACAGTAAAACATGTTAGGTCCCATACAGGATAGCTCCCACACCCACACACACAGCACACACACATTACACACACTAACTGCCGAGGACACACAGATAAGACATACACCCACACATTGGGAGGAAGAGACAGCCTTGACTTGCAGAAACCAGCGCACACACCTAATCTCCTTTCTAGCCGAACATTGTGTGACTGAGGACAGCGCACACACCTAATCTCCTTTTTTAGCTGAACATTGTGTGACAAAGAACGGGACTCAGAGGGATGACGGACGGCCCAACAGGGCCAATCCAAGAAGACTACACCTCAGCCTGAACCAACCCGAAGACCCGATCTTCTAGAATCAACCTACTTTCTGTTCTGTATATGACACATGTGCAAACTGTTAGCGGGGCTTCTTTTCTGCTGGTTCCTTATGAGCTGAATGAAATGGGCCCGTATACGTTGTACCAGATATCTTTACTCATAATTAAACTGTCGCTTGTCATACAATTTACCACCTTGTCTGAATCGATCCTTGACCGGCTCACCCTCCTACATATCCCATTATCAACACTAGCTACATTGTAATGCAAATGTGGTCCTAGCTCGGTTGCTTTCCTGTGGCATGCCGAGTTATTTGCGCAAGTCACAATGTGAGACATTTTGTTTAGAGGTGATTGTATTTTGAAATGGCAGCTAGGGAAAGGCATTTGGAATATTTCACTATTCAAATATGGATATCCGGATGGTCCAATTATATATATATTTTTTGTGAAAACATGTTTTATTTGCTGCAGGACTGGCAGAGACAGTGCGGTGCTAGAAGGGAAGGTTTGATTTGGAGAGACAGTTGTTGCTGTCATAGGTAATCTGTCATACTATACATTTATCAATTCATTATTTTAAAATTGTAATCTAAAAGCAGGAATCTCTCGTGCCAAGGTATGTAGCCAACCGTCAACCACCCCCTAATTTCCTGCATTTTAAAGTTGCAAAATCCATTTTTGAACCTGCAATTTAATGATATATATACCCATTGATTCTTGAAGAATATAACTTATAAATGCCTCATGAGCTTAGTTCAACAGTTGTACCCCATCAGAACTCAGCATATAAGCTTGTTTTACTTCAATGTGGGTAAACAAAGTACATGTAAACAAACACTCTATAGCCTCAAAACATGGTTAAACATGGATCAATCCACTAATGGGAGGGAAATGTAGCCTCAAAATGAGCTGTTATTGGCAGAGAGATTTCAAACTCTTTGTTATTGGTCTATTAACTTAGACCACCTGGTGATGTCACCAAGCAAGCCAAAACTCCACCAATGCAAAACCTGCTGATTTAGAATGTCTTATGTAGATTGTATTTTCAATCAGCAACTATCAGGAAGTTACACTGATAACATGTATTCATAGTTTCATCAGCTGTTGTACAAATATGATACAAAACACCAGCTGAGTTACACCGGCTGCATCTGTGAGTATGAACCTGACAGCGAAAGCTCGAGTGACAGGTGTTCAGGACTCACACAGCCTGGTAATTCTGTGACGGTAGACACCGGCTGCTTTCGTAAGCAAGGGAACATCCGCAGTCTACCGTCAAACTTACCAGGCTGAGTGAGTTCTGAACAAAAATGTAATGTCGTTGCTTGCTAATATGTGGATTTGTTGTTACTCTTATGTATGTTCCATCCTTTTGTGTTTTTCAGGCAAGCCTGGGAAAGAACTGAGAAAACGTACTAAAAAGTCAAGACAGACACCAGAAAGAGGCCCAAGAAGACTTGGACGCAGGAACAGAGGACAGCGAGGGATGTTCAGAACTCACTCAGTCCGGTAAGTTGGTGAGGGTACACTTCGAGACTGCTTACCTGACACGGAGGAAGTCTTTTCTTTTTATCTCCTCTCCCTTACCTTCCCTATGCCCCCCTCCCCTATTGTGTTGGACCGTCATGTGTTTTAATCTTTTCTTTGTTTGCGATTAGGTTTGGAGAATGACTTCTCAACCCAAGACTAAGAGCAGCTGTGAGAAAGCATCAGTTTGGAAGCATTTGGGAAAATGTAAAGTGCTAAAGAAGGTTCCCGGCAAAGAGGATTGACTGTTATGGGTCAGAGCCAGCTGTCACAAACAGAACATGGAAAGACATGAAAACCTGGTGCACAACAAAATGCAAACAGAAAAGGCTCTCCGCAGCCGGTAAAAGGCTAGCATGCCACGAAGATGAAGTTCACACAGGTGAATGGGAGAGTTGTTTCCTCCGACACATTGGTGTGGCTGGCTTCCGGGTTAAGCGGGCATTGTGTCAGGAAGCAGTGCAGCTTGTCAGGGTCGTGTTTCGTGGAGGACGAATGGCTCTCTACCTTCGCCTCTCCCGAGTCCGTAGGGAGTTGCAGCAATGAGACAAGACTGTAACTACCAATTGGATACCACGACAATTGGGGAGATAAAGGGGTTAAAATAAAAAAAATAACAAAAAAATAAAATATTATGGTCAGCCTTTACTTAATAGGCACTTATTGTAGTCATATTTTAATTTAATCTCTTGAGATGGGAAACAGTTTTCTATTTTCGTTTTTATTCATTTGAATATGGTCTTTATAACAGAAGATACAATTAGGTTAACTTTTAGTTATGAATATAAACTGGCAATATTCTAGTGGCCAATCTTCGTTGCAATAGGCCCATGAAATAATATCAGCTTTTATGATGCTGGTAAAGACAGTACCTATAGGTTATACACTGAGTGTACAAAATAATAAGGACACCTTCCTAATATCTAGTTATCCCTCACCCCCTTTTGTCCTCAGAACAGCCTCAATTTATCGGGGTAGTCACAAGTGGTCACAAGCTGGCACAGGCATAAAGTAATATATGATTTTAAACCTAACCACACTGCTAATCCTTACCTTAAATTAAGTCCATAAAACACAATTATTTTCCACAAATATTTACAATATTGCCAATTTTGGCTTTGCATCTGCCATATCTTGAGAAATGTCTGCCTCCAGGGCAATATTCATGACAAACGTCAAGCTGCGACTGGGAGAGGGAATGTAAAATCGATAACGAAATAGTTTTGACAATTAACATACGTTTTATTATGAAACGTACAATATATCCATGTACACATCAGATAGATGCTCTTTCTCTGCTACCTCATTCTATTTCTCTAATTCTCTGGTCTAGTATTCCCTGGTTATGTTTCAATTCTCCCTCCTCTATTTCCTCACATCTTCCTCAGACTTATTTTCCTCTTTCTTTTCCTCCTCCTTACTTTCTCCAACATTTTCCATCTGTTGTATCTTACTGGCCTTCTCTTGCTTCACTACTTTTTTGGCTTTGCCCTTTGTCTTTTTGACCTTCCCTTCCTGAATTCTTTGGACAAGGAGATAAAGTAATGTAAGTTCATGGGTTCTCTTCTCTTGATCTGCTAAATCTAGAGCTATGCGATACTGTAGAAGGACATGTGGCCAATATACCCTTCTTGTATTTCCTCCCACCTGTGGGGCCACTACTGCCATTTCCTGGAGCCGCTTCCTGCCGGTCTGGCTCAGGTTGGTGATGGGGGCCAGGTGAGGCATGTGGCGGTATTGGAAGTTCTCTGTAGCGGACGGAGTGATAATGACAGAGCTGAGTGGAGTCCGAGGCCTTGGGACATTCTCTGGGGAGGGAGGGGCCACAGCAGAGGGCAGGGCCTGTAGGGCTTCAGCCAGGGTCCAGGGTGCTGAGGTCACAAGAGCAGAGAGGCTAGTCATGCCAGACACAGGACCAGAGACCTTCCCTGGGCTTTGTAGGAAGGACCAGAAAGTAAAGGAAAATATCAGGAAAAGGCTATGTTAAAAACAATCTGTAGATATACTTTATAACTACTCTATACACATTGCAGATACATGACTACACTCAATAAGTTGGAGTAACTTACAAAGCTCTGGACATTGTTCTTTTTTTATGACTTGAGGAGCCTGTTCTCAGCTATACTGGTCTGCATTTCTGCCATGCTGTCTATAATTTCAGCCATCTCTCCAGTGCATTTTTTGAATGCCACTTTCAACCTCCAAGTCATTCAGCCAACTGTCCAGGTCTACTGCCTTAAGATCACCTTCACTGCAGTTTCTCTTCATCACTTGGATCAGTGCCCTCACCTGCTCGCCCATCCTCTTGACCTCCCTAGCCACGTCTTCATCCCTCAGTCTCTCCTTCCTCCTCCCCATTCACTTCGCAATCCATCCTCTACAGCATCCCTCATTCTTCTTCTGCCTCTTGGTTGATGTGCTGACCGTCATTGTGCGTCTTCAGACCTTCCTCCAGGTTGAGTTCTATTGAGGTCAGGTTCTCTTTGATCCTCCTCAGACTCTCCTCGTTGGTGTTGGTCCACTGTGTCTTCTTGTCCAGCTGCTGCCTGCAGAGCCGGACAGTGGGGACCACCTCCATCTGGTGTGACACCTTCTTCAGGGCACTCACAGAGGCAGGGAGGAGGATGTTGGGCTTGGCCACAATAATCTCAACAGATATAGGGTCAAACCACTGAGATGTGACACGCACACACACAAATTTAAAAGATGCCTACCAGTCGATGGTCCTTCAGTGGTCCTTGTGGTTCCTTTGGAGGCTCTGGACTGTCCTCAGTAGAGGCGTCATTGCCATCATCAAGCTGTGTGTTATAGTCCATTCTCCACATTCAGTGAAATAGTTACTCAAAAATGTGTGTGCGTGTGTAAGTGGGGAAGAGGAGATAGACTGGTCATCATCCTCGTCCATTTCCCTCACTTCAAACTTGTCACTTTTCCATCCTGAACTTTCAGCGGTGGTGTCCTCTTTTCATGATCCTCATCATCACACTGTGTATCAGAGTCAACATGTCAGAGACCATCCTCCTCACAGTGATGTCACTCAACAGACATGTACGGTAGGGTATAACTCTTCTACCTCTGATTCACAGTCAGTGAAGGAGTAGATGGAAAAGTCGTCAGAAATGGAGGATGAGTTCACGTCATGATATTTTCTCTCTATCAGCCGAGTCACCCTTCCAGACTGAGGAGACAGAGAAAGGCATGTACTCATGGCAGCCATAGAATACACTGGCATTGACCCTCAAGGAAATGTAGAATATGTAGGCAATTCAACATGGTTGTACAAGTAGTGACATGGGTAACTGAAAACTTGCATAACATTAGGGGTGGGGCTAAAGACCTTCCATAGTATAGGATTCTTTAGCATCTCGAATGGATAATTGTCAATTCAACCAAGCCAACCAAAATGGCCATATGAATCAACAGATTGATCTAACTGTTGTGTCTCTATGGGAACAGCAGAGATGACCTGGCTGAGAGGCTCTGGATTGATGTTCCATCCATCCCTGGATGTCTGGTCCTGCCCACAGATCACAATGATTGGCTATAAACAGTAAATAATTAATTATACACTGCTTTGCTCATTGCAGAATGTATAACTAATGTGCATATGTTACTGATTTCAGTTCAAAATGACTTATAGGCTTTATTCTTCTGTACACCTTGCCGGTTGACCACATCACAGAATCAGGGGTGTTTACCCTCATTGGATTCATCTGTCAACACATCACTCAATTTAAAAGGTGATAATATAACAAAAACAGGACAAAACAGACATGTATTGTTTATTTACCACATAAGGGCTGCGTCTTAAAGCTCTTTTGATTCTCTCATTATTACGATCCATTGCTTTCTGGGGGAAACATTTCCATCAATATTGTATGAATATATATAATATATATATATATGTGTGAGTGTGTATATACACATATTTGGATAACATTAAGAGACCACTGCAAAATGATCAGTTTCTCTGGGTTTACTATTTATAGGTATGTGTTTGGGTAAAATGTACATTTTTGTTTTATTCTATAAACTACTGACATTTCTCCCAAATTCAAATATTGTCATTTAGAGCATATATTTGCAGAAAATTACAACTGATCAAAATAACAAAAACAGATGCGGTGTTGTCAGACCTCGAATAATACTAATATTTTAACTTAGGAAGAGTTCTGAAATCATTATTTGGTGGAATAACCCTGATTTTCAATCACAGCTTTCATGCGTCTTGGCCACCAGTCTTTTACGTTGGTGTTGGGTGACTTTATGCCATCCTGGCTCAAATTCAAGCAGCTTGGCTTTGTTTGATGGCTTGTGACCATCCATCTTCCTCTTGATCACATTTCAGAAGTTTTCAATGGGGTTCAGGTCTGGAGACTGGGCTGGACATGACAGGGTCTTGATCTGGTGGTCCTCCATCCACACCTTGATTGACTTGACTGTGTGGCATGGAGCATTGTCCTACTGGAAAAACCAATCCTCAGAGTTGGTGAACATTGTCAGAGTAAAAGGAAGCAAGTTTTCGTCCAGGACAACCCTGTACGTGGCTTGATTCATGACCCGATTCCATCCTCCACCAAATTTCACAGTGGGTGCGAGACACTTGTAGGCCTTTCCAGGTCTCCGTCTAACCATTAGACGGCCAGGTGTTGGGCAAAGCTGAAAATTGGACTCATCGGAGAAGATGACCTTACTCCAGTCCTCTACTATGGTCTTTTGAAAACCTCAGCCAGGCACTTCTTTACTTCTCATTGATGAAGGGCTTTTTTCTAGCTTTGCACAACTTCAGCCCTGCCCCTAGGAGCCTGTTTCAAACCATCCTCACCGTGCACTTCACCTCAGCTGCATTTGCCATTCTTTTTGTAGGTTAACTGCCTTGTTCAGGGGCAGAACGACAGATTTTTACCTTGTCAACTCTGGGATTCGATCTTGAAACCTTTTGGTTACTAGTCCAACGCTCTAACCACTAGGCTACCTGCCACCCCAATGAACCGCTGTCTTTGAAATTTTAAGGATGGAAGCATCCTGTATCCCTCTGCCAGTAAAGCCCTTCTTTTCCTCACTCAAAATGTTCCTTTTCAACTCTTCTGGCATGGTTAATAGTTATTTTTTGATTCCAATTACTTTTGAGGTACAACTAGCACTGATTTAAACATCCAGCTGGTCCTATTGCAAGAGGATAGTGATGACCACAGCAGTGGTTTTTATACTTTTCCTCGTTAAATAAGATTTGGTTCAGGTGATCACCTAATCAGTACCCCATTCAGTAGAATGAGGTGTGCCTGTGTTGGAAATCAACAGACACTGGAATGGAATTTCTGCCATACATGTAGAGATGCTGATTACAGAAACATTTGTTAATTCTTTCCAGAGCTCTATGAGTGTATGTGGTACCCTGTATACAGGTTGGGAAGGCTGTGCACCAAAAGGCCAAAGGTTACCTGCAACAACCTGAGTGAAGAAAGAGATTATACAGATGAAATCAAATCTGAACACAGTGTATGTAGGGAATTAATGCTTGGTTACGTCATAATACATTGCAAGAGAAAGGCTTGTTTGGAGCCTAACTAGTGGTATTGTCTTCTCACTGGTTGTAGCTAGCTAATTAATGAAAGTGATGTGCATATTTCCTACTGACTGAGTAATGGTTGTATCGATGGTTGGTTGGATGTTTTTTTTTTGTTTTACATAGATAGGCTAACAGGATATCAATAGAAAGAAACCATTCCTTGCCCCCCCGAAAATAATTTTGCACTTTGAGTAACAAGCACTAAGGGACCACAATGGAATTTGTTTTATTGCGTTGTCCCTGACACGTTTTATTTTATTAAACGTTTTTTCTACGTTTTTATTTTTTTACTAAACTGTCAAATATATCTATCTCACTTTCTATCTAACTCAAATGGGCTGTTGAGAACTCTGATCATCACATTTCAGGCACAAGCCAGCAGGTGGCAGTGTCTTTAAATGCAGCACTGCCTTAGTGCACTTCATGATCTGAGCATCAAATAACTTTGGTCGTGAACGTGATTAATAAAAAGTCCATTACATTTGCTTTGGTTTAGCAATCTATCTACCCTGTCTTAGTTAAAGTGTTGTGCAATATTGGAGGACAGGTGTCGTAACTGACATTTTTGTATTGTGCTTGATTATCCACTGGTATTAGTTTGACATATGTACTGAGCATCAAAAATCAGTTTTGAAAGATGTGGTGGAAGAATTTGGGGTGAGCTGTTGTAACTTCTCAAGGGATATATTCCGTGTTGGACTGTGATGTTATGCGATTCATAGACTACTGGTATGTCTGCGTCCTAACACAAGGCCATTGTGTTCCGGAACTATTGATTAATAGAAAACACTTGTGTGAATACAATATGATTGTATTATCACCTCCCACTATATAAGGGACATGTAACCATTTCATCCTTGCTGTGAAATTAGAGGTGGCTCTCCTCTGCAGCTGCTTGTATTAAATATGTTTATTACATTGTTAAATATAGGATTATCACCACAGCAAGCAAAGTACTTGGAGTCAAACACAGGCCTGGATGAGATCTTTTAGGTCAGGGCCCTCCGCAAGTCTCACAAAATCATTTTAGACCCAAGCCACCCCTTGTACCCAGACTTTGAACTACTCCCCACTGGGCACAGGTATAGGGCACCCCTCAGCAAGAAAAACAGAACTAGACAATCATTTGTGCCAGGTGTGATATCCCTCCTAAATAGCTCGGGCTGATGTTCCTATCGAATCAGTAAGGCCAGCAGGCTAGTCATTTTTTAAATGTTTTATTGGTATGTAACTTGTGAAAGTTGTATTGTAAATGTTGTTTTGTATTTAAATGCCACTTTAAACGTGTACATGACACTGCAACAAAATTTTCCCATGGGGACAATAAAGTCAGTAAGTAAACCCTGCCTTAATTTTTGAATAGAATTTTCCACAACTGTGGTTGAGGTTCAAGAGTTTTACTCCTGAGTTGAGGCTAACGAGTGGCATTGATCCTGTTATTATCATGTAATTTGTTTTGTTTATTGTCAATACATGTCTCAGGTTATCAAAGGATGCCTTCAGTCTTGGAACTACAGTTTTTGGCGATGGGCATGGTAAGTTAGCAAGGAGGGGCTGAGTGACACAAGCTCATCACATACCCCTTCCACCACAAGACAGTGACCCAGATACTCCTCAGCATTGGGCTTCTGGTGCTCCTCTGTGGTGGGATTGAGAAGAGTGTGGGCACTGTTTGGTTCCTCCTCATGTTTCAGCTGCTCTCTATCAACACAGGGGTGTTGTACACAATTCTGGGGCTGGTAGCGTTTGGTGCATCTGCCCAGAATCAAGTGGGTATGGCCACAGTGTACTCACTTATGGTTAAGAGCTTCCTTTTTGGGGTCAGCGTACCCTGCCCTGGCTGTTTCTGCTCATAAAATGTTTGGTCCCACACACTGTCTTACTCTGCAACGTCATCATCACAGGGCAGGATCTGTATCCTTACTCCAAATAACTGATGCACTCTGCAGTCGCAGAGGTAAAAGAGTTGTACCCTACCGTCCATGTCTTTGTTGAGTGACATCACTGTGAGGAGGATGGTCTCTGACAAGTTGACTGATACACAGTGTGATGATGAGGATCATGTAAGGAGGACACCACCGCTGAAAGTTAAGGATGAGGAGGATATAAAAGGTTACAAAGCTTGAAGTGAGTTATATGGTAGAAGACGACGATCTGTCTCTCCACTCCTACGACAAGTCAGACTTCCTGGTTAGTTCTGCATGTTGCATGGGGGATTGGAAATGATAGAGACAATTATATTGATAGATCTCAAAATGTATCTGCAATATTAAAGCAGATCTACCCCCCTCTCCCCCACACACACGTTTTTGAATAACTCTTGCTGAATGTGGAGAATGGACTATGACCAGCTAGCTCTCTGACACACAGCTTGATGATGGTAATGACGCCTCTACTGAGGACAGTCCAGAGCCTCCAAAGGAACCACAAGGACCACTGAAGGACCATCGACTGGTAGGCATCTTTTAAATTTGTGTGTGTGCGTGTCACATCTCAGTGGTTTGACCCTATATCTGTTGAGATTATTGTGGCCAAGCCCAACATCCTCCTCCCTGCCTCTGTGAGTGCCCTGAAGAAGGTGTCACACCAGATGGAGGTGGTCCCCACTGTCCGGCTCTGCAGGCAGCAGCTGGACAAGAAGACACAGTGGACCAACACCAACGAGGAGAGTCTGAGGAGGATCAAAGAGAACCTGACCTCAATAGAACTCAACCTGGAGGAAGGTCTGAAGATGCACAATGACGGTCAGGACATTAATCAAAAGGCAGAAGAAGAATGAGGGATGCTGTAGAGGATGGATTGCGAAGTGAATGGGGAGGAGGAAGGAGAGACTGAGGGACAAAGACCTGGCTAGGGAGGTCAAAAGGATGGGCGAGCAGGTGAGGGCACTGATCCAAGTGATGAAGAGAAACTGCAGTGAAGGTGATCTTAAGGCAGTAGGCCTGGACAGTTGGCTGAATGACTTGGAGGTTGAAAGTGGCATTCAAGAAATGCACTGGAGAGATGGCTGAAATTATAGACAGCATGGCAGAAATGCAGACCAGTATACTCGAGAACAGGCTCCTCAAATCTGAAAAAAAAAACAATATCCAGAGCTTTGTAAGTTACTCCTACTTATTGAGTGCGGTAGAGCACCAATAAATAGTTGGATTTTTCACCAGAAACCCAAGAAGGCAGGTAGAGACTTTTGTTACCATGCAACGAGGAGATACTTGTGAAAAGTACTAGTTCCAGAATTGGCTGCTGTATACATAGCGTGCGTGTGTGTATGTTGCTGGTATCTGTACTGTGTTGGTATCTACTGTACTGATGGCGCAAAAGCCATGACATGGAGACCTAGTGGAGTGGTAATGCGCATGCAAGCAGTTGCTCCCGATGCCACTTCGGTACACTGCAGCATCCACCGAGAGGCTCTTGCTGCCAAAGGAATGCCTGACAGCTTGAAAGACATTTTGGACACTACAGGGCAAATGGTTTACTTTGTTAAAGCTCTCGTGTATATTCTGCACTATGCAATGATATGGGCAGCGACCATGTAACGTTTGTACAACAAACAGAAGTGCGCTGGTTATCAAGGGGCAAAGTATTGACACATTTTTTAGAATTGAGAGACGAGCTTAAAGTTTTCTTTACTGACCATTTTCACTTGTCTGACCGCTTGCATGATGATGAGTTTCTCACACGACTGGCTTATCTGGGTGATTTTTTTTCTCTCCTGAATGATCTGAATCTAAGATTACAGGGACTCTGTAACTATTTTCAGGGTGCAGGACAAAATTTAGGCTATGATTAAGAAGTTGGAGCTCTTGCCATCATTGTATGATTTTTTTGTGTGCAAATGAACTCAAGCTTACGGACAATGTCAAATGTGATATAGCGAAGCAACTGAGTGAGTTGGGTGAGCAATTAAGCAGGTACTTCCCTGAAACGAATGACACAAACAACTGGATTAATTATCCCTTTCATGCCCTGCCTCCAGTCCACTTACTGATATCTGAACAAGAGAAATTGCAACAACCGGTTCTGTGAAAATGTAATTTAATCAGAGGGCTGTGCTCAGAGTATCCTGCCTTGGCAAATTGCCTGTTAAGACTGATGCACTTTGCAACCACGTACCTATGTGAGAGTGGATTCTCGTCCCTCACTAGCATGAAAACTAAATACAGGCACAGACTGTGTGTGGAAAATGACTTAAGACTGAGACTCTCTCCAATACAACCCAACATTGCAGAGATATGTGCATCCTTTCTAGCACACCCTTCTCATTAACCTGTGGTGAGTTATTCACAATTTTCGATGAACAAATAAAGTTTTATATGTAAGATAGCTAAATAAAGAGCAACATTATTGATAATTAATATATTCTTACTTGTGCCCTGGTCCTATTAGAGCTCATTGTCACGTTCCACGAGCCGAGTTGTGACAAAAACTCACACTTGTTCTTATGTTCAATACATGTATTGTATAGTGTGTGTCTGGCAGGCTCACAGTGATGGCAAAAAACAACATTTGAGAGTGCGCTGTCCCTTATGCTAGAGGGGGTACGTAGCTGGAGGTTGAATATTTAAAGGGGTACGGGACTATAAAAAGTTTGGGAACCACTGCCCTAGATGTTAACCTATTTCATTTGGGTGAGGGGTGGAGGAGGGTGAGATTTGGTCCACCTTCTCCTTTAAGGTTATGGGGAAAAAATGATTCTCTATTTTGGAATAAACCAATAGATTTTTTA
This sequence comes from Oncorhynchus clarkii lewisi, assembly GCF_045791955.1. Taxonomy (NCBI): domain Eukaryota; kingdom Metazoa; phylum Chordata; class Actinopteri; order Salmoniformes; family Salmonidae; genus Oncorhynchus; species Oncorhynchus clarkii. The sequence goes on from NC_092158.1 coordinate 40,194,821, forward strand.
AATAAAATTAAGAGTGCAGCCAGACCTTTGTTGTTTCCCATCAGATTAGAAAAGTTGGAGATAATATAGATTAAATGTTACACATTGTTTTTGTAGACCCACTCCAATTTGCACACCGCCCAAACAGATCCACAGGTGATGCAATCTCTATTGCACTCCACACTGCCCTCTCCCACCTGCACAACACGCTGATCCTCAACACTGGAGCCCCTCAGGGGTGTGTGCTCAGTCCCCTCCTGTACTCCCTGTTCACCCACGACTGCTTGGCCATGCACGACTCCAACACCATCATTAAGATTGCAGACGATGCAACAGTGGTAGGCCAAATCACCGACAACGACGAGACAGGCCATAGGGAGGAGGTCAGACCTGGACGGGTGGTGCAAGAATATCAACCTATCCCTCAACGTAACCAAGACTAAGGAGATGATTGTGGACTACAGGAGAAGGAGGATCGAGCACGCTCCCATTCTCATCAATGTGGCTGTAGTGGAGCAGGTTGAGAGCTTCAACTTCCTTGGTATCCACATCACCAACAAACTAGAATAGTCCAAACACACCAAGACAGTCGTGAAGAGGGCATGACAAAGCCTATTCCCCCTCAGGAAACTAAAAAGATTTGGCATGGGTCCTCAGATCCTCAAAAGGTTCTACAGCTGCAACATCGAGAGCGTTGCATCACTGCCTGGTACGTCAACTGCTCGGCCTCAAACCGCAAGGCACTACAGAGGGTAGTTGTAACGGTTTTCTTCTGGTGAAGGAGAGGCGGACCAAAATGCAGCGTGGTTATAACTTTAATAATGAAACCATACATGAATAAACTACAAAAACAAGAAACGTGAAAACCCGAACCAGTCCCGTGTGGTACAAACACTGACACAGGAGACAACCACCCACAAAACCCAACACAAACCAGGCTACCTAAATATGGTTCCCAATCAGAGACAATGACTAACACCTGCCTCTGATTGAGAACCATATCAGGCCAAACATAGAAATAGACAAACTAGACATATAACATAGAATGCCCACTCAGATCACACCCTGACCAAACAAAACATGGAAACATACAAAGCAAACTATGGTCAGGGTGTGACCGAGGTGATTATGATATGAAATATTGCGTCAGGACATCTATCATGCTGTGAAGATCCTTCTTGTATATGAACTCATTTCAAATGTAAGGTATTGAAAGCATTCTATTTTTACTGTCTGTAAATGTATTTACAAAATTCAACATGGCTGCCTATTCAGATGCTCTAGGAAGGTTGTGTAAATACAGAGAGAAGAGTTAAATTAGAGTAAAATATCCATACTTGTAGCACATTCATATTGTACCATGTATTGTTCAATTCGTACATTTAAATTGCAGTAACTATTCAGTCATTGTGCTTTGTTTTTCATCGGTTCATTAAAGAATAGGTCTTTGATTAAGTCGTGATAAAGTGTAAAAATTGTGTTCCTTTGAACTTTTTCTCTTGCATTACTGATATTGAATAACGTGTTCCATCATGACCTGTTACATGACACTTACCACTTGATCCAGTTGTTTATGCAAAATAGCTATTTGTATATAAACAGTATAACTTGTAAACATGCATGTCACGAATCCCGCTTCCTGAGTCTGTGTTTGCCTGTGTTTCTGTCCTGGAGTGTGTTTCCGGTGTCCTGGAACGCACCCTGTCTGGTTGCCGGGCGAATTAGCTTGTTGAGAGATCGATGTTCACCCGCACCTGTATCCCATCAGTAATCTGCACACCTGTCCTGATCATCACCTCTCCCCTTCAAAAGCTCTGACCTGACATCCATTCCCTGCCGGATCGTTAGCCACGAACAGTATGTTGTGCCAGAGTATCAGCCTCAAGTTGGATAGAATTTGTTTTGTTGTTTGTTACGTATGGCTTGCCTTGAACTTACCTCTGTTTGTTCTGTCTTCAGTTACTCACCCGGATCATTTACCCCATCCCCGCCTGGTCGTCAGAGGATTCCGCTTCCCCATTGGATCCACCTATTTACTCCCATCAACTCACCACCGCTACCCGCTACACCACCTGGATATATCTACCCATTCACATTCACTTGTAAATAAATACTCACCTTCTTCCTACTCTCCTTGTCCTGGTCTGCTTCTGGGTTCGATTTTGAAGAATCGTGACAGAACGATCCGGCCAAGAATGAACCCAGCGGACCTGGATTCCGTTTGCCATGCCATTACCCAGCAGGGGAAGACAGTGGGACAACACAAGACGGCGCTACAGGAGATAGCGGTTACAATCCAGAAATTATCTGCTAGTTTGACACAGATCCAGGATCAGCTCAGTTTGCTTTCCATCTCACCTGCCGTGCCTGATGCGGTTTCCTTCCGTGAACCCAAGGTACCGACGCCTGATAAATATGAAGGGGATTTGGGAAGATGCCGTTCGTTTCTTATGCAGTGTGGGTTAGTGTTTGATCTGCAGCCCCATTCTTACGCCACTGACAAGGCTAGGATAGCCTTTGTTATTGAACTGCTGCGTGGAAGAGCTCTGGATTGGGCTTCAGCCGTTTGGGAACGACAGGGGACCTGCATGGCTTCATACCAGGAATTCACGGGAGAGATGAGAAGGCTTTTTGACCATCCAGTCCGAGGTAAGGACGCAGCTAAACGTTTGTTCACTCTTCGCCAAGGAGCTCGCAGTGTGGCAGACTTTATGATCGAGTTCAGGACATTGTCTGTGGAGAGTGGTTGGAATGAGGAGTCACTACAAGCGGCTTTTTACCAGGGGTTGTCGGAGCAACTCAAGGACGAGCTGATATCCTATCCAGAGCCTAGTGACCTAGACAGCTTGGTCACTTTATCTATTCGGGTAGATAATAGAGTCCGAGAGAGAAGGAGGGAGAAGCAGTGGGGCCCATCCAATCAATCAGCAACTCTGTTACCATTCGGTTCAGGAAGTGAACCAGAACGTATTGATCGTTATTCCCCACATGGGATTAGTGGAGGGGTCTTGCCACCAGAGCCTGAATCAATGCAAGTGGGGCGACATGCGCTAACTAAGGAGGAGCGCCAACGTAGACGTGAGACCAACAGCTGTCTCTACTGTGGTAGCTCAGGACATTACATCTCCTCTTGTCCACAGCGCTCGTTAAACTGCCCGGCTCGCTAGTTTTGGGAGGAATTTTAGCGAGCCAGATTCAACCTCTCAAGAATCCTGTCAGACCCCGTTTTCCTGCGACCCTTATGAATAAGGATCAGAGCTTAGAGATGAACGCTTTTATCGATTCAGGTGCCGATGGCAGCTTTATTGATGCTGACTTGGTGGAACAGCTGGGGCTTTCCAAGGAGGAATTGCCGGAAGCCATTGAAGCAACCACTCTGAACGGCAGTAGTCTGGCACGGATCACTATGAGGACTGAACCGGTTAAGATGTTGTTGTCGGGTAATCATTCAGAGTTTATCTCCTTCTTCATTCTGTCCTCGCCCCATGTTCCTCTGGTTCTTGGTTACCCCTGGCTGAAGGAACACAATCCCTCGTTTGATTGGGTGACGGGTAAGGTAACTAGTTGGAGCATTGATTGTCATGCTAACTGTCTTAGGACTGCCTGTTCTCCTGCCATTTCCAGTCAGGTCAGTGACTCTGCTCCTCCTGATTTGTCCCTGGTTCCAGAAACATTTCACGAGTTGGGTGAAGTATTCAGTAAACAGAAGGCTCAGTCCCTTCCTCCCCACCGACCTTATGACTGTGCGATTAATCTGTTTCCTGGAGCCGCCTTTCCCAAAGGACGGTTATACAGTATCTCTCGACCTGAACGTGAGGCCTTGGAGACCTACATCAAGGAGTCTCTAGCTGCAAGTCTCATTCGGCCCTCGTCATCACCTCTGGGAGCAGGATTTTTTTTTGTGAGCAAGAAGGATGGCACTCTTCGACCGTGTATTGATTATCGGGGTTTGAATGATATTACGGTCAAGAACAAGTATCCCCTGCCCTTGATGAGCTCGGCTTTCGATTCTTTACAGGGTGCTACGGTTTTTACGAAGCTTGATTTACGTAATGCTTATCATTTGGTTCGGATCAAAGAGGGGGACGAGTGGTTGACTGGGTTCAATACTCCGATGGGACATTTCGAGTACCAGGTGATGCCGTTTGGACTGACCAACGCTCCTGCTGTGTTCCAAAGTATGGTGAATGACGTTCTGAGAGATATGATTGGTATTTTTGTGTTCGTTTACCTGGATGATATCCTTATCTTCTCGAAGGAGCTTTCTAGCCACGTTCAACATGTCAAGCAGGTCCTGCAGCGGTTATTGGAGAACCGTCTGTTCGTGAAGGCTGAGAAGTGTGATTTTCACGCCCACACGACGTCCTTCCTCGGTTACATCATCTCCAGGGGAGAGATCAAGATGGACCAAGAGAAGGTTCGGGCGGTTCGGGATTGCAGCTCCAGAGATTCCTGGGGTTTGCACATTTTTATCGGAGGTTTATCCGTGATTACAGCCGGGTGGCCGCCCCTTTAACTGTACTGACGTCTTGCACCAGAAAGTTCTGTTGGTCTCCTGAGGCAGACCGAGCATTTCTAGATTTGAAGAGCCGATTCACCAACGCCCCGATTCTCTCTCAACCTGACACTTCCCGTCAGTTCGTTGTGGAGGTGGATGCGTCTGATGTGGGGGTGGGCGCCATCCTGTCCCAGCGTAGCTCCACTGACGGTAAACTCCATCCCTGCGCCTTCTACTCTTGTCGTCTTTCTCCAGCTGAAAGAAACTACGATGTGGGTAACCGGGAGCTTCTCGCTGTGAAGCTTGCCTTGGAGGAGTGGCGTCACTGGTTGGAGGGAGCGGAGCAACCGTTTGTGGTCTGGACTGACCACAAGAATCTGGCTTACGTGCAATCGGCTAAACGTCTCAACTCTCGTCAGGCCCGGTGGGCTTTGTTTTTGGGACGCTTCAATTTTTTCCCTGACGTTCCGACCTGGGTCGAAGAACGGGAAGGCGGACGCCCTGTCCCGGATGTTCTCCAAGACGGAGGAGAGTGAGGCCAAGACTGAGACGATTCTTCCCCAGAACGTTGTCGTGGGAGCCGTTACATGGAGGATTGAGGAGGAGGTGATGGCGGCTCTTCGGACACAGCCCGGGCCCGGTAACGGTCCACCCGGTCGGTTGTTCGTGCCTGAGTCGGTTCGTTCTGCGATCCTTCAGTGGTCCCACGCCAGCAAGATAGCTTGTCACCCTGGTGTTGCTCGGACTATGGCGCTACTGCGCAGACGATTTTGGTGGCCGGCCATGGGAGAAGATACCCGGAGGTTTGTTGCCGCTTGTCCTGTTTGTGCGCAGAATAAGAGTACCAATCGGGCCAGCTCTGGGCTTCTTCACCCCCTACCTATTCCCCGACGACCTTGGTCGCATCTGGCCCTGGATTTTGTCACGGGGTTTCCCTCTTCTGTTGGTAACACGGTTATTCTGACCATTGTGGATAGATTCAGCAAGTTTGCCCACTTTGTTCCCCTCTCCAAGCTGCCTTCTGCCACTGAGACGTCCGAGATCCTGGTTAGGGAGGTGTTCAGGGTCCACGGGTTGCCCTGTGACATTGTTTCTGACCGTGGTCCTCAGTTTACCTCTGCTGTCTGGAAATCCTTCTGTTTGGCCATTGGAGCTACAGTCAGTCTCACATCTGGATTTCACCCCCAATCTAATGGTCAGGCGGAGAGAGCCAACCAGAAGATGGAGTCCACGCTGCGTTGTCTTGTCTCCTCTGATCCCACCTCTTGGTCATCTCAATTACCCTGGGTCGAGTATGCCCATAATACCCTTCCTTCATCTGCCACTGGGATGTCTCCCTTCCAATGCCTGTACGGTTACCAACCTCCCCTTGTTTCCTTCTCAGGAGAGGGATCTTTCCGTTCGTGGTGGAGAGAATCATAACCCTGCTGTGGTCCGACTCAAATTGCCGGCAACGCTTCGGGTACACCCCACCTTTCATGTCTCCTGCCTCAAGCCGGTTCACCTCAGTCCTCTGTTGCCACCTCCTCCTCGGATGATCGGAGGTGGTCCTGTCTACACGGTGCGCCGCATCATGGACTCCAGACGGCGGGGTCGAGGGTTCCAATATCTCGTGGATTGGGAAGGATATGGTCCAGAGGAGAGGAGTTGGATTCCTCGGCGTCAGATCCTTGATGACGACCTGCTTCGTGACTTCTACCGCCTGCACCCTGGCGCTCCAGGTAGTCCGCCCGGTGGCGTTCGTTGGAGGGGGGGTACTGTCACGAATCCCGCTTCCTGAGTCTGTGTTTGCCTGTGTTTCTGTCCTGGAGTGTGTTTCCGGTGTCCTGGAACGCACCCTGTCTGGTTGCCGGGCGAATTAGCTTGTTGAGAGATCGATGTTCACCCGCACCTGTATCCCATCAGTAATCTGCACACCTGTCCTGATCATCACCTCTCCCCTTCAAAAGCTCTGACCTGACATCCATTCCCTGCCGGATCGTGACAATGCATTTGTAAAGAAATAATAATCATTGATTTTCTATACTTAGTCTTGGTTGTAATGTATGGCTTCTCTTTACTGTGCACAACGACCAATTATTATATATATATTTTTTATCTCCCAATTGGTAGTTGCAGTCTTGTCCCATTGCTGCAACTCCGCTATGGACTCGGGAGAAGCGAAGGTCAAGAGCCATGCATCCTCCGAAACAGGACCCTGCTAAGCTGCACTGCTTCTTGACACACTGCTGGCTTAACCCAGAAGCCGCACCAACGTGTTGGAGGAAACACCGTCCAGCGGGGCCATTTGTACGTCGCCTCATGGGACTCCCGGTCACGGCCGGCTGTAACACAGCCTGAGATCGAACCCAGGTCTGTAGTGACACCTCAAGCACTGCGGTGCAGTGCCTTACACCGCTGCGCCACTTGGGAGGCCCAACTACCTTATTTTCTAAAGATGACATCATAATCTGCCCTTGTAGCCCACACTCTTGATAACCTCAACCACTGCTCCCTGCTCCAGAATTTACAATAATGTTGACTGATGCATTGCCCAACAAACTGCATGTAATGGATCTAATTTACTGGTGAGTGGATGCTATTTCATTTCATTGCTGAAAAACGGAATACATCAGTGTAATATAAATTGCCTGATTTATAAAGATTGTATAAATCAAGAGTGCCAAGAGATTTGTCTACCGTATGTGTAGAACAACACAAAGTACAAGCCAAAAGGAGTTGTCTTACATTCAACTGACAATCAAAAACTTCTTGCATTGATTTGACCCTGAACATTCAGAGTTTGATTGACTCTTCAAACCAAAATCATCAGTGAAGAAACCGTGTACCTTTTAAGTACTACCTCAAACCCCATGTCCAAGTATATTACATTTCAACTTATAACAAATGAGAGAGCTCTGTCATTCAATGAATTTTCTATGTTATCAATCTGTCAATGAAGACACCGGTGCCCCTGGCAAGATAAGGAGAATGTGTGACACAGTGATGGTAGATTTTCCTAACCAAACATCCCGTTATGTTCAGCATGAGAACTCAACACACATTTCAAGCATATTATTTATTTTTATTTAACCTTTATTTGACTAGGCAAGTCAGTTAAGAACAAATTCTTATTTACAATGACGGCCTACCCTGGCCAAACCAGGACAGAGCTGGGCCAATTGTGCACCGCCCTATGGGATTCCCAATAACGGCCAGATGTGATACAGCCTGGAGTCGAACCAGGGACTGTAGACTGAGAAGCAGTGCCTTAGACCACAGCGCCGCACATAAACATATTACCACTTAACTACACTATTAAGCCCACTTAAAGCTGTGACATACTGCAGTGTATCACAGTTATTTTCAACCACAATAAGGTTGGAGTAAGGATAGAGATCCCCCTGCTTTAATGGGGTTGCAGAGGAAGAGAGTGTGGGACCAAAAGTGTTACTATGACCAGAAACAGCCAGGCCAGGGCTAACATGGGTACACTGACCCCAAAAAGAAAGCCCTTAACCATAAGTGAGTACACTGTGGCCATACCCATAAGGGAGGGGGATACAGGAACTAACCCCTCCACTTGATTCTGGGCAGATGCACCAAACAGTACCAGCCCCACGATTGTGTACAACACCCCTGTGTTGATAGAGAGCAGCTGAAACATGAGGAGGAACCAAACAGTGCCCACACTCTTCTCAATCCCACCACAGAGGAGCACCAGAACCCCAATGCTGAGGAGTATCTGGATCTCTGTCTGGTGGTGGAAGGAGTATGTGATGAGCTTGTGTACCGCAAAGGAAGAGGAGAGGATTAAACGGATATTATCGGGTTGACAGACATCAGCGGCATTGATGTGTTGTGCTCTAGCTTGCTGCTGAAACCTAATGGCACAATCTGTTACGTCATTAACGTTAGCTACACGTTGTAGCAAACTAGATAACGTTACAACAGACCCATTCAAAGTGGCTAGCTAGCTACCGAGCATGATTCTTGAGTCACTCAACCCCTCCTTGCTAAGGTACCATGCCCATTGGCAAAAACTGTAGTTCCAAGACTTTAGACATCTTCTGATAAACCGAAATATGTAGTGACTGTAAACAAAACTTATGATACTGTAACGACCCTGGGTTTATAAGCACGGAAATTGACTCTGCCGCACGAACATGCTTTTGCTGCACAGTCGATAGCGCGCCGGACCTCGGGCTAGAAGATCCGAGGGTTCGAGACCTGCTCCCTGTCTGTTTCATTACAATACTATAATGACAGCAACAATGCCACTTGTTAGCCTGAACTCAGGAGTAAAACTCTTGAACCTCTGAACCACATCTTTCTAAACTATTCGGGTGATCATGTTGATGCTCAGTGCATACTTGTCAAACTACTAGAGGATAATCAAGCACAATACAAAATGTCAGTAACGACACCTTTCCTCCAATATTGCACAACACTTTAGCCAAGACTTGAGAAGCTAGCTTGCTAAACCAAAACAAATGTACTGAACTTCTGCATTTGGATTAATCACTTTCACAACTACAAAGATACTGTTGCGCAGATCATGAAGTGCGTTAAAGGCAGTGCTGCATTTAAAGACACTTCCTTCCACCTGCTGGCTTGTGCCTGAAATGTGATGACCAAGGCGTCCTCAACAGCTCATGTGAGTTAGATAGAAAGTTAGATATATTTGATTGGACAGTTTAATAAAATAATAAAACCCGTTTAATTAAATAAAACGTGTCAGGCCAGGGACAACACAATAAAGTAAACGGCTTCCATTGTGGTCCCTTAATGTGACTCAAAGTAAAACAATAATACAACAAAATATTTGACAAGGAATGGTTTCTTCCTATTGATATCATGTTGGCCTATCTATGTAAAACGTCCAACCAACCATCGATACAACCATTACTCAGTTAGTAAGATATAATAAGCACATCACGTTCGTTATTGAGCTACAACCAGTTAAAAGATGATTCCAACAGTCCGGCTCCAAACAAGCGTTTTTCTTGTGACGTATTAAGCGCAGTCATAAAGCTGTGACCCAAAATGACGTAACCATGCATTAATTCACTACATAAACGGTGTTCAGATTTGATTTAATCTGTACAATAGTTTTCTTCACTCAGGTTGTTGCAGGTAATCTTTGGCCTTTTGGTGCACCTCCTTTCCAACATATATATACATATATAGGGAATAGGGTGCCATTTGGGATGCCATCTTTGTGTGTGTCTGTGTGTTAGGATGTTTTAATAGTCAAATAATTGATGGAAATTTTTCCCCCAGAGAGAAAGATGGATCGTAATGATGAGAGAATCAAAAGAGCTTTAAGACGCCGTCCTTATGTGGTAAATATCAAATATTTCTTTGTTTTGTCCTGTTTTTGTTATATTATCACATTTTAAATTGAGTGTTGTGTTGACAGTTGAAACCAGTGAGGGTGAACACCCCTGAATCCGTGTTGTGGCCAACCGGCAAGGTGCACAGAAGGCCAAAGCCTGTAAGTCATATCTGACCTGAAACAAAAACACATACACATTAGTTATGCGATCTGCATGTGCAAACTGCAGTTCTCAGAATTAAAGCAAATGCAGATATCCCTATCTAACCTCATTGAATGCTGTCTTGACAGTCTACTTCAGTGCAGACCCCTCAGATCCACAAAAGGCCTGTAAGTCACATTCAAATTCAACCACATAACAGTCCTTATATTATTTATTGATGCATAATTCAAGGCCAAAATGAGCAAAGCAGTGTTGAATTAATTCTTTACTGTTAACAGCCAATCATTGTGAGCTATGGGCAGGACCAGACATCTGGGGATGGATGGAGCATCAATCCAGAGCCTCTCAGCCAGGTCATCTCTGCTGTTCCCATAGAGACACAACAGTTAGATCAATCTGTTGATTCATATGGCCATTTTGGTTGGCTTGGTTGAATTGACAATTATCCATTCGAGATCTTTAGCCCCACCCCTAATGTTATGGGAGTTGCATTTATTGCATTTTCAGTTTCCCATGTATTACTCACTACTTGCACAACCATGTTGGATTGCCTACATATTCTACATTTCCTTGAGGGTCAATGCCAGTGTATTCTGTGGCTGCCATGAGTACATGCCTTTCTCTGTCTCCTCAGTCTGGAAGGGTGACTCGGCTGATAGAGAGAAAATGTGATGACGAGATCTCATCCTCCAGTTCTGATGACTTTTCCATCTACTCCTTCACTGACTGTGAATCTGAGGTAAAAGAGTTGTACCCTACGGTCCATGTCTTTGTTGAGTGACATCACTGGGAGGAGGATGGTCTCTGACTAGTTGACTCTGATACACAGTGTGATGATGAGGATCATGAAAGGAGGACACCAAAGCTGAAAGTTGAGAATGGAAAGGTGACAAAGCTTGATGTGAGGGATATGGACAAGGATGATGATCTGTCTCTCCACTCCTTCGATGAGTCAGACTTCCTGGTAAGTTCTGCATATTAAATATTTTTTATATATATACATGGGGGATTGGAAATGATGCAGACAATTACTTATTGAGTGTAGTCATGTATCTGCAATGTGTATAGAGTAGTTATAAAGTATTTCTACAGATTGTGTTGAACATAGCACTTTCCTGATATGTTACTTTACTTTCTGGTCCTACAGAGCCCAGGGAAGGTCTCAGGTCCTGTATCTGTCAAGAATGGCCTCTCTCCTCTTATGACCTCAGCACACCGGACACTGGCTGAAGCCCTACGGGCCCTGCCCTCTGCTGTAGGCTCTCCCTACCCAGTAAATGTTCCAAGGCCTCGGACTCCTCTCAACCCTGTCATTATCGCTCTGCCCCGAACAGAGAACTTCCCATACCGCCACAGCCCTCGCCTGGCTCCCATCACCAACCTGAGTGAGACCGGCAGGAAGCTGCTCCAGGAAATGGCTGGAGTGGCCCCACAGGTGAGAGGAAATACAAGAAGGGAATATTGGCCGTAAGTCCTTCTATAGTATAGCATAAGTCCTTCTCTAGTATAGTATAGCTCTAGGTATAGTAGCTCAAGAGAAGAGAGAACCCATAAACTTACATTAATTTATCTGCTTGTCCAAAATATTCAGGAAGGGAAGGTCGATAAGAAAAAGAAGGGCAAGGCCAAAAAAGAATTGAAGCAAGAGAAGGCCAGTAAGACGCAACAGATGGGAAATGTTGGAGAAAGTAAGGAGGAGGACAAGAAAGAGGAAAAGAAGAGTCTGATGAAGAGGTGAGGAAATAGAGGAGGGAGAAGAGAATTATAGAAATAGAATGAGGTAGCAGAGAAAGAGCAGCTATCTGATGTGTAAGTGCAAACTTAAGCAATAAGGCACGAGGTGGTGTGATATATGGCCAATATATCACGGCTAAGGGCTGTTCTTAAGCACGACGCAACACGGAGTGCCTGGATACAGCCCTTAGCCGTGGTATATTGGCCATATACCACATACCCCCGAGGTGCCTTATTGCTATTATTAACTGGTTACCAACTTAATTAGAGCAGTAAAAACAAATATTTTGTCATACCCGTGGTATACGGTCTGTTATAAACTGGGTGGTTCGAGCCCTGAATGCTGTTTGGCTGACAGCCGTGGTATATCAGACCGTATACCACAGGTATGACGAATTATTTAATTTTACTGCTCTAATTACGTTGTTAACCAATTCATAATAGCAATAAGAAACCTTGGGTTTGTGGTATATGGTCAATATACCACGGCTAAGGGCTGTATCCAGGCACTCCGTGTTGTGTTGTGCGTAAGAACAGTCCTTAGCTGTGGTATATTGGCCATATACCACACCCTCTCGTGCCTTATTGCTTAAATATACCACGTCTTTCAGCCAATCAGCATTCAGGGATCGAACCACCCAGTTTATAATACTATTTATTCTCCTGTGGTTTTTGATTGACAGGTTTCTTCAGTGGCTGCTGCCCAAACTGAGATGTTCAAAGAAATAATGGCCAACTATTACTTCTACCACACACACACACACACACACATAGATTTTGAGTATTGGTTATTCCTACAACACACACAAACGTAATTTCAGAGACAGGAACTATGATTAGCAAAATACATATATTGGTCTCATTCTTATATTTTGAGACATGCAGCATTATTTAAAAAATATTGATCCCCATACAGCCTATGATAATGAGTTGGATTGACATGCTTAGGCTTAGAAATATAGCCAGGAGAAGCCGGGTCAACACCTCTACTCATGTCATAAGTGCCATGACATCTTTAGTAACCACCGAGAGATAAGACCTCTGTCTCCACAGTCTCATCCAAAGGACAGCACCAACCTTAGGGCAGTGTCACTGGTATTGGGGTCTTAGGTTTCATTTGACCAAAGTGAAGAATTGAGGGCCCCTTACTGGTCTCCTTGCAATATCTGGTCTCCCACACAGAGATGGAAATCTACACCTGTTTAGACCTTGAGGGTATGGCTTCAGATGAAAGACAGCAGAGAGATGCAGAACGTAAAAGCTTCAAACACTGTGATATGCAAATTTAGGACCATTGCACACTGAATGAAGCATGCATCTGGTCTGAAGCATGTCAAAAGAGTAGAAATGAACTGGGACTGGAGGAATACATCACATTTAAACTAAATTAGCATGTATCTGATTTATCTACACTCATCTGTACTAGAATTGTGCTGTTTGAAAAGTGCATTTCCAATAAAGCTTTTTAAATTGCAGTTCTTTGTGTCAGACAGATTTTTGTCTTAATTACATCAGGGGTTCTTAAACTTTTTAGATCAAGGGAATATTATTATACTGATATTATCTTACCTGTTATCAGTGGTGGTGGGGAGGGGAGGGGGGGGGGGGGGGGGGGGGGGGATTTATTCTGCTGCTCTGGACTGTATGCCACGGTAGGTGGCGGTAGTGAACCAATAAATAGTTGTATTGCTCGCCAGAAACCCAACCAGGCTTGCAGACGCTTGTGAAAAGTACTAGCTACAAAATTGGCAAAATTGCCTGCTACTGTATACATAGCGTGTGTGTGTGTGTGTGTGTGTGTATGTTGCTAACCTAGCTAGTTAGCTAGCCATCAATAAAGTTCCTAATGTTACAACATGGCAGACCGCTGGAGCACCGACACCGGAGAGGCTGCCTATCGTTCCCGGGATGCTGTCAAAAACCTTACAATTAAGTAAGTTGCAGTTGGCGTTTGTGTGGCTTTTAGTCCTTGCATTGCCATACAAGCAAGACACTGTCGTTGGCTAACGTTAGCTCTCAAAACAGATGATGATAAACACCCAGTATATTGTTTGACCTGATCCCTGAGTTTGCCATGAAAACATGGCATTTAGCTAGCTAGAATCCTGTTTACTTTGTTTATATTTACAATGGTGTTTACAGGATCCGTATTCAGAGAGTCACCTCCACAGCAGCCCTCTCCCAACACCTTCAGCAGCAGGTTTGGACTCAACAGGAGAGGGGAGGCATTGAGCTGGACACCCTCAACTCAGGCTCAATCAGGTGTTAACACTGTTTTGAAACAGCAAGATGATGTTAGATGTTTTGAAACAGAAAGATGTCAGATGCTTCTTAGTTGAGTAGATGTCATTTTCGTGGTGACTAGATATGGACCACAACATCTTGGTTTTGTTTTCAGCCAGAAATTATGATAAGGAGTTAGTGGTAGGCTGGCAGGAGAAGCTGTTCAGTCAGTGTCCTTATAACAAATAAGCATTTACTGTTTAGGATAGTTTGATGTTGCATAGTAAGGTGTGTGTGTGTGTGTGTGTGTGTGCACAATATGAAGTGGTTTTGTTCCAGAGTGAGTCAGTGTGCCAGACTCCGCTGGTGAGACAATACCACACAGAGATCATGGCTCAGGAGCGGACCAGGGGCAGAACTGCAGGATTTTTGAAGACAAACAGTGTACCGGTATGTTCACATTACACCATACCCTTGTATGCTAAATGTGTTTGTGGTATTCTGTTGGTCTGCAGTGACCGCACCATCCCCAAGTCCAGGCTGATTACCTGGGACCCCTCGGAGGACTTTGTGAAGACCAGCCACATGGTCAACACACCTGTACAGACCATGCACATCATGGGGAACCTGGGACCAGCGGGCAAGTGAGTAGCACAAGGGGAAAAACCACTATGTAGCCTATACACTTATTACACTACTTTGTATGTAATAACTTTGAAGTAGATTCCAATTCAGGCATTGAAAAGTGGCATTTTATTATTGTATTTCTCAGACTTGGCTAAAAGGAGAAGGAATGCTTGTCTGCACGATAAGAGCAGATGGAAATGGAGTGGTTACCATCAAACCAGACTTCAACAAAGGCAAGGAGCCCTACAGGCCAGTGACCCGCACCCGCTGAAGTCAAAATGTTTTACCCCTAGCTCAAGTAAGGGTCACTTACTTGGTAGCAGAAGTCATACATCCTCAGCCATTTACTGTGTTATGATGCTGTGTGTTTGCACCCAAGGTTGAGACGGAGGGGGAGAAGAGGGAGTTGTGGCGTCAGAACAGAGGAGACGGAACAGCAACAGTGCATATATTGACGTGAGTGACTGAGTGTGTAGTGTTATTCACTGTTGGTGCACTGTAATAATACTTGTATTATAGTTCATCCCAAAATCAAAACTTGGAAGATGTTTTTGTATCCCAAAGTGGCCTCATGTCAGATTTGTCCTTATGCATGTACATACAGTACACTGATGAAATATTATTATAGCCTTTCAGGCAGGTTAGAGTATTTCCTATGATGATGACCTCTCCTCTCTTTTCCTCCTTTCAGCGTTATGTACGTCATAAAGACTACCTCAACAGCTTGGTTGGCCAGGACTGAAATGGTATGTATCTAGTTTGTGACAGATCTTTAACACAAGTTGTTTCGTCAGCAAAGGTCATCTCAAATCCAATTTTATTTGTCACATGCGCCGAATACAACCTTACAGTGAAATGCTTATTTACAAGCCCTTAACCAACAATGCAGTTTAAGAAAAATAAGTGTTAAGTAAAACATAGATCATTTAAATAAAAGTAACAAATAATTAGAGAGCAGCAGTAAAATAACAATTGTGAGGCTATATACAGGGTGTACCGGTACAGAGTCAATGTGCGGGGGCACCAGTTAGTTGAGGTAATAGAGGTAATATGTACATGTAGGTAGAGGTAAAGTGACTACGCAGAGAGTAGCAGCAGCTTAAAACAGTGGGGGGGTGCAAAAAGTCTGGGTAGCCATTTGATTAGCTGTTCAGGAGTCTTATGGCTTGGGGGTAGAAGCTGTTAAGAAGTCTTTTGGAACTAGACTTGGCGTTCCGGTACCGCTTGCCATATGGTAGCAGAGAGAACATTTTATGACTAGGGTGGCTGGAGTCTTTGATAGTTTTTAGGGCCTTCTTCTGACATCGCCTGGTATAGAGGTCCTGGATGGCAGAAAGCTTGGCTCCAGTGATGTACTGGGCTGTACGCACTACCCTCTGTAGTGTCTAGCGGTCAAAGTCCAACCAGTTGCCATACCAGGCAGTGATTCAACCAGTCAGAATGCTCTCGATGGTGCAGCTGTAGAATTTTTTGAGGATCTGAGGACCCATGACAAATCTTTTCAGTCTCTTGTGGGGAAATAGGCTTTGTTGTGCCCTCTTCACGACTCTTGGTGTGTTTGGACCAAGATAGTTTGGTGATGTGGACACCAAGGAACTTGAAGCTCTCAACCTGCTCCACTACAGCCCCGTCGATGAGAATAGGGGCGTGGTTAGTCCTCCTTTTCCTGTATTCCACAATCATCTCCTTTGTCTTGATCACATTGAGGAAGAGGTTGTTGTCCTTTCACCACATTGTCATGTCTCTGACCTCCTTATAGTCTTTCTCGTCGTTGTCGGTGATCAGGCCTACCACTGTTGTCACTGGCAAACTTAATGATGGTGTTGGAGTTGTGCCTGGCCATGCAGTCATGATTAAACAGGGAGTACAGGACGGGACTGAGCATGCACCCTAGAGGTGCCCCCGTGTTGAGGATCAGCGTGGCGGATGTGTTGTTACCTACCCTTACCACCTGGGGGCGGCCCGTCAAGAAGTCCAGGATCCAGTTGTAGAGGGAGGGGTTTAGTCCCAGGGTCCTTAGCTTAGTGATGAGCTTTGAGGGCACTATGGTGTTAAACGCTGAGATGTAGTCAATGAATAGCATTCTCACATAGGTGCTCCTTTTGTCCATGTGTGAATGGCAGTGTGGAGTGCAATAGAGATTGCATCATCTGTGGATCTGGTGGATTGGATCTAGAGCTTCTGGGATAATGGTGTTGATGTGAGCCATGACCAGCCTTTCAAAGCACTTCATGGCTACAGACGTGAGTGCTACGGGTTGGTAGTCATTTAGGCAGGTTACCTTAGTGTTCTTGGGCACAGGGACTATGGTTGTCTGCTTGAAAGATGTTGGTAGTACAGACTCAGACAGGGAGAGGTTGAAAATGTCAGTGAAGACACTTGCCAGTTGGTCAGCGCATGCTCGGAGTATACGGAATGGTAATCCTTCTGGCCCTGCGGCCTTGTGAATGTTGACCTGTTTAAAGGTTTTACATCGGCTGCGGAGAGCGTGATCACACAGTCGTCTGGAACAGCTGATGCTCTCATGCATGTTTAATTGTTACTTGCCTCAAAGCAAGCATATTAGTTATTTAGCTCGTCTGGTAGGCTCGTGTCACTGGGCAGCTCTCGGCTGTTCTTCCCTTTGTAGTCTGTAATAGTTTGCAAGCCCTGCCACATCTGACGAGCGTCAGAGCCGGTGTAGTACGATTCGATCTTAGTCCTGTATTGACATTTTGCCTGTTTGATGGTTCGTCGGAGGGCATAGTGGGATTTCTTATAAGCTTCCTGTTGTATAGCACACTGTATTACTTATACAACTAATATAAGGACAGGACATGAGACGGGAGTAGAAATTAACGTGGGCATTGTTTAATGCATTTCACAGGGAGAACATTTCAACGTAGGTAAGCAAGGGGGGTTTACAGGTGCCCTAAAGGGACAAAACTAGAATATCAATATCCGGGTTAGAGTCCCGCTCCTTGAAAGAGGCAGCTCTACCCTTTAGCTCAGTGCAGATATTGCCTGTAATTCATGGCTTCTGGTTGGGGTATGTACGTACAGTCATTGTGGGGACGACGTCATCGATGCACTTATTGATGAGGCCGGTGACTAATGTGGTGCCATCGGAAGAATCCCAGGAACATATTCCAGTCTGTGCAAGCAAAACAGTCCTGTAGTTTAGCATCTGCTTCATCTGAGCACTTTTTTTATTGACCGAGTCACCAATGCTTCCTGCTTTAATTTTTGTTTGTAAGCAGGAATCAGGAGGTTAAAATTATGGTCAGATTTGCCAAATGGAGGGCGAGGGAGAGCTTTGTACGTATCTCTGTGTGTGGAGTGAAGTTGTTCTAAAGTTTTCCCCCCTCTGGATGGACATTTAACATGCTGGTAGAAATGAGGTCAAACTGATTTAAGTTTCCCTCCATTAATGTCACCGGCCACTAGGAGTGCCGCTTCTGGATGAGCGTTTTCCTGTTTGCTTATGGCGGAATACAGCTCATTGAGTGCGATCTTAGTGCCAGCATCGGTCTGTGGTGATGTGTAGACAGCTACCTAAAATACAGATGAAAACTCTCTAGGTAGATAGTGTGGTCTGCAGCTTATCATGAGATACTCTAGCTCAGGCGAGCAAAACCTTGAGACTTCCTTAGATATCGGGCACCAGCTGTTGTTTACAAATATACATAGACCGCCACCCCTTGTCTTACCAGAGGATGCTTTTCCATCCTGCCGATAGTATAAAACCCGCCAGCTGTATGTTATGATGTCGTTCAGCCACGACTCTGTGAAACATAAGATATTACAGTTCTTAATGTCCCGTTGGTAGGATATACGTGCTTTTAGTTTGTCCCAATTATTTTCCAGCTATTGTACGTTGGCCAACAGTACGGATGGCAAGGCAGATTAGCCACTCGTCGCCAAATCCTCACATGCCACCCCGATCTCCTTCTGCGAAATCTACATATTTTTTCCTACAAATGACGGGGGATGAGGGCCTGTTTAGGTGTCTGGAGTAAATCCCTCTCGTCTGACTCATTAAACAAAAATTCTTTGTCCAATTCAAGGTGGGTAATCGCTGTTCTGATGTCCAGAAGCTCTTTTCGGTCATAAGAGACGGTAGCAGCAACATTATGTACAAAATAAGTTTCAATCAAAGTGAAAAATCAAACAAAATAGCATGGTTGGTTAAGAGCCAATTAAACGGCAGCCATCCTCTCTGGCGCCAGTACAACTTTATTAGTCCATGTTACGGGGAACAAACGGAATTTGTTTTTCTGAAGGGGTTGGTCACAGATCTGCCAGTTCAGATCAAATCACACGTTTTGTTGCCTGACTCAGGACTCAAAACAGTGACCTTTCAGTTACTGGACTAATTCTCTATCTTCCGCCGTCTAACACTTCTAGCATTGGCTTCCTAGGCAAAGTTCCCTTTACACTATCCCATGTGCGTAGTAAACATGAGTCTGTCTCATGATCTGGTAATGAGGTAGTCCTGCGTGCAACTTTAAAATCAGTGTCACCCTCAGCTCAAGACACTGACCTCTTGGTCTAATGGTCAAGGACACTGGTTTTTCCCATAGGAGGCCCAGGTACAGATCCTGCCCATGAAATGTGCACACCTCTCCCAAAGCACAATTCCACTGCTTCCACCAATGTAGTGTTTTTTTGCAAACAGCAATGGTGTAATGCCCCTTTTTGTCTCAAACCCGGGTCTCCCTGCCCGTAGGCCAGTGCTTCTCAATTATTTTCTGTTATGCCCCCCCTAGGAAGAAGTAAACATTTTGCGCCCCCAAACTCTCTGCCGCGACTGTAAATAGCATCATTTGTCTATAAAATTGTTATAAGTACACCTCTGCATAACATTGTATCCTTATTAACATTAAAGAAAACAAAAAAATAAAAAATAAATATAGATCAACTTACAACAAATAATAACTTTATTAACATTGTTTTTTAGTCTGTAACAAAATACTTTATGTGCATCAATTTGCCTGATTTTTAAAATTTATTTTTTAAAAAATCCTTATTGAAACTGTAAACATTTTTTGACCATTTGATACTGAATAATACAATTAAATATAATCAATAAATAATTAAATAAATATTTATTAAAAATTGATCAGCAACATTAACTCAGGTGCACAATATATGAAACACTATGGCCCTTAAAACAAAAATAAATAAAACAATTTCTGCCCTATTTTTTTATCAAAATGACCAAGTCAGGATTAATGGCTACAATGAGCACGTTTTGCAGAGCACAACTTTTCGAAGCGGGGTTTGAAGCATGATACTGCAACTCTCAACTCCTGCTCAATGTTTAGCTGGGACCTGTACTTGGTCTTCAGTGCAGCAACAGCAGAGAAGCCAGTCTCACAAAGATAAGATGTTGCAAAAGGAAGAAGAATGCCCATTGCCCTCTGCCCTAAGAGTGGATACTGCCTCTCTACACTCAGCCAGAATTCACTCAGTGTCTGTGATGTGAACCTCAGTCTCAATGTGGAGTCAGACGTCATATCAATGAACTGGTCCTCCTCTGCAGAGCTGAAACCAGTTGGAGCTGGTGCATTGAAAGGATCTCTCACCCAGTCATATTGGGAACTGTTTTCAGGGAAGTACTTTTTAAAGAATCCCATCAGTGATGAAATATGCTCCTTAATATATGGAATCACTGAGGTGGCATCATAGTCAGTAGTGTCAACAAATTCATGCAGGTTCTCGAATGAATCAGTATTTCCTTCATCAAGTTGCCTGCCCCACATTGCAAGCTTTCGAGTGACAGCTGATCTTGTCTGTGACCTGAGGGAGGTGTGTATCTTTCCCTTGAAGCTGTAGATTTAGTTAATTTAGCTTTCCAAATATGTCACTCAGGTAGGCCAGTTTTGCCAGGAAGTTCTCATCACTAAATTTTTCTGCGAGGTCATACTTGTGCTCCTGCTCCGAAAACATTCTTATCTGCTCTCTGAGCTCAAAAACTCGGGACAAGACTTTTCCTCGTGACAGCCACCTTGCTTCACTGTGAAACAGCACAGCTTGATGTTCAGCTCCCATCTCCTCACAGATAGCAGAGAAGACTCTTGTTTTTAGTGGTATGCTCTTTATAAAATTGACTACACCTACAATGTCAGTCATAACCTCACTTAATTCAGAGGAAAGGTGCCTTGATGCCAGTGCTTCTCTGTGTATAACACAGTGTGTCCACTCAGCATTACACCAATGCAGTTCTCCCACTTTAGCCCATTCTCAGTCAGGAAGCAGTCCAGCATTTTGAATAGCTCTTCAGCTGTGGCTCTGTCTCTGACATATTTACAAAAAAGTAGATCCTCTCACAGGGAGTTTGTCATGTCTAAACGTACATAAGCGATAAACAAACAGTCTTTGTTGCTGTCAGTTGCTTCATCGAACTGTAAGGCAAAACGTTTGTCTTTGAGTTTATCTACCAGCTGTTCTTTAAGATCGTTAGCAATGTCATTTATACGTCTGGCGACAGTGTCATTGGACAGAGGGATAGTTTTTATTTTTGCAGCACTTGCGTCATTCAGCATGACAGAGACCATGTCTAACTAATGCTGCAGGCAGTATCAGCTCCTCTGCTATGGGGGTTGTTGCACTGAGCAATTTGGTATGCCTCCTTATATTATGCTAACAGTGCTCGCTGGTTTACTGAAGTAGCATTCACAAAGCGGGACGATTGTTGGCAATATTCGGCACGTTTTCGCTGAAAAAACTCAAGCGGCTTGATTGGGGTGTAATGTCTTTAAGTGACGCCTTCATTTATTTGGCTTCATGCTGTCCACTGCCAACATTTTTATACACAGTAAACATACCGGTCTTTCCTCGTCTCCCACCGTAGTCACAGTGAAGCCAAGCGCTACATACGCTTCCTCTTAGCTTTCGGGAGACTTACGTTTGTCTCATTATCTCCGTCTCTCTCCGCCTTTCTTTTCATCCCTGTTAAATATTTTGTCCATGGTGTCTCTTAAGGGTTTGTTATCTGCACTTCATATCTCCTGCTCTGTACTGTGTGCTCTTGTTCGGTGCAAAAAAACCCTACTCCCTGCGACAAAAAAAAGCATGTTCCCCGGGATCACACGCGCCCCCCCTGGTATCGCTCCGAGCCCCCCCAGGGGGGCGCGCCCCACTATTTGAGAAGGACTGCCGTAGGCAAACAAATATATTTTTGTAAATTCCGGCGGTCGCCCCAAAACAGGTTTTGGACCAGGGTCCATCAACTGTCAAGCCAACACCGTAAGTGTCCAAACCTCTCGATGTGTTCACTCGGTGTTGGATTAAAGTTGCTACAGAACGTGAGTCAGCTGAGACCTCCTTCCTTGGGGAGAGCATGCCGCCACACTTCTTTATAGCAAATCTCTAACGTGTACACACATCTTTGATGGCTTCACAGGCACTTTCCCACTTCTGATACCAATGTAACAAACTTGGGGGTAGCTCCAACTGGGACTCGAACCCCGGTCCAGCGACTAGCAAGCCAACACCTTATTCATTACACCAAGAGATCAGAAGGTGGTAAGTGTTCAGTTAAGCTGGCTACAATATATACGTATATAGGGTAATGTGTGATCTGGGTGAGGCAGCATTGCCACTAGTGCTCCCAACACAGCAAAACACAATCTTTACCTTCTTAACCTTAACTAACCTAAAGTCAAATACATTTAGACAAACCACCATGTGAGCAGCAAGTTTAGGGTTAATGGAGTGAAGTGGGTAATGGGTAGGACCACCAGTATGAACTATATGTCTATACATGGATGGATGCTCTTCATCAACACCATCTTTTCTGTGAAACTAGATATCAGCAATCAATCAACAAGACTAATTAAATGGGGCAAATGAAGACATTAGAACTGCTAAAGGTAATATATTATATTCTGAAACCAATTTCTTACTGGTATATTTTGAACATGATCTGTCAATCCTGAGATCGACGCTCTCTCTCCTCCCCTTCTCCACAACTCTCGTACTTTGCATGTGCTGGGGCGAAGTTTCCCCTAGATACAGATCTAGGATCAGCTTCCCCTCCCCAAACCTAAAAAGGACCATTCTCGGGGGAAATTCAAACCTGATCCAAAGCCAGGGTCTATTTGGGGAACTTGTCCCCTCCCCCACAACACGACAGGTGGATGCGGCTTCCTCAGTGCACCATGCTCATAAAGAAAACAGCAGTGTATTTCAGCTGTAAGTATTTTGCAGTCACTAGCGTTATTATTTTAAATGAATTTACATAGCTTCGTTATTATTCAACAATAACTCGGCCAATGTAGCTGTAGCGGGCTACATTTCGTCGATGCATGGAAAAGTATTAGCTATGTTGAAGCATTATGTTAGCTTGCTAGCAGCTAGCTAGCGAGCCATTTTTCCTGGCTATACTGCTGCTAAAGGTTGCTGGAGTAGACATTTCAGAATGGATTATTATTGCATTGCTTATCTTTGCTATGATGTCTTAGATGTTCTCATATGGAAGAATGTTGTGTTGTGCATAATGTTAAATAACTCCATAGGAGTAATGTTAAACTAGCTACTGGTAGCTACCTACATTGTAATGCAAATGTGGTCCTAGCTCGGTTGCTTTCCTGTGGCATGCCGAGTTATTTGCGCAAGTCACAATGTGAGACATTTTGTTTAGAGGTGATTGTATTTTGAAATGGCAGCTAGGGATAGGCATTTGGAATATTTCACTATTCAAATATGGATATCCGGATGGTCCAATTATATATATATTTTTTGTGAAAACATGTTTTATTTGCTGCAGGACTGGCAGAGACAGTGCGGTGCTATTATTTTAAAATTGTAATCTAAAAGCAGGAATCTCTCGTGCCAAGGTATGTAGCCAACCGTCAACCACACCCTAATTTCCTGCATTTTAAAGTTGCAAAATCCATTTTTGAACCTGCAATTGAATGATATATACACCCATTGATTCTTGAAGAATATGACTTATAAATGCCTCATGAGCTTAGTTCAACAGTTGTACCCCATCAGAACTAAGCATATAAGCTTGTTTTACTTCAATGTGGGTAAACAAAGTACATGTAAACAAACACTCTATAGCCTCAAAACATGGTTTAACATGGATCAATCCACTAATGGGAGGGAAATGTAGCCTCAAAATGAGCTGTTATTGGCAGAGAGATTTCAAACTCTTTGTTATTGGTCTATTAACTTAGACCACCTGGTGATGTCACCAAGCAAGCCAAAACTCCACCAATGCAAAACCTGCTGATTTAGAATGTCTTATGTAGATTGTATTTTCAATCAGCAACTATCAGGAAGTTACACTGATAACATTTATTCATAGTTTCATCAGCTGTTGTACAAATATGATACAAATCACCAGCTGAGTGACACCGGCTATTTCAGTGAGTATGAACCTGACAGCGAAAGCTCGAGTAACTGGTAATTCTGTGACGGTCGACACTGGCTGCTTTCGTAAGCAAGGGAACATCCGCAGTCTACCATCAAACTTACCAGGCTGAGTGAGTTCTGAACAAAAATGTAATGTCGTTGCTTGCTAATATGTTGATTTGTTGTTACTCTTATGTATGTTCCATCCTTTTGTGTTTTTCAGGCAAGCCTGAGAAAGAACTGAGAAAACGTACTAAAAAGTCAAGACAGACACCAGAAAGAGGCCCAAGAAGACTTGGATGCAGGAACAGAGAACAGCGAGGGATGTTCAGAACTCACTCAGTCCGGTAAGTTGGTGAGGGTACACTTCGAGACTGCTTACCTGACACGGAGGAAGTCTTTTCTTTTTATCTCCTCTCCCTTACCTTCCCTATGCCCCCCTCCCCTATTGTGTTGGACCGTCATGTGTTTTAATCTTTTCTTTGTTTGCGATTAGGTTTGGAGAATGACTTCTCAACCCAAGACTAAGAGCAGTTGTAAGAAAGCATCAGTTTGGAAGCATTTGGGAAAATGTAAAGTGCTAAAGAAGGTTCCTGGCAAAGAGGTTTGACTGTTATGGGTCAGAGCCAGCTCTCACAAACAGAACATGGAAAGACATGAAAACCTGGTGCACAACAAAATGCAAACAGAAAAGGATCTCCGCAGCCGGTAAAAGGCTAGCATGCCACGAAGATGAAGTTCACACAGGTGAATGGGAGAGTTGTAAAAGACAAAAAGCTTTTTAGACATAGCTCCAAAATGCAGGTGCTAGTTGAGCTCGTGAGCTAGTTCTGCTCTTTTTTTTTCATTTTTTCATTTAGTGTGATGAGCATAATACGTCAACCCTGTTACCAATAGATAAAGGGGCTAGACATTTTTTAGCAATTTCATTTTTTGTCTGAAACGTCCAATTCAAAAGCTTCCATTCCACTTGTCACAAGGGATTTATGCATGATTTAATACAAAACCCTGCCTCCAGAGTGGTGCAGTGGTCTTAGGCACTGCATCGCAGTTGCTAGCTTTGCCGCTATAGATCCTGGTTCGAGTCCAGGCTCTGTCGCAGCCGGCTGCGACCCGGAGACCCATCGGTTGGCGCACAATTGTCCCAGCGTCGTCCTGGTTAGGGGATGGTTTGTCTGGCAGGGATGTCCTTGTCCCATTGCGCTCTAGCAACTCCTGTGGCGGGCCGGGCGCATGCATGCTGACACGGTCGCCAGGTGTACGGTGTTTCCTCCGACACATTGGTGTGGCTGGCTTCCGGGTTAAGCGGGCATTGTGTCAGGAAGCAGTGCAGCTTGTCAGGGTCGTGTTTCGGGTAGGACGCATGGCTCTCTACCGAGTCCGTAGGGAGTTGCAGCAATGAGACAAGACTGTAACTACCAATTGGATACCACGAAAATTGGGGAGATAAAAGAAAAAAATTAACAAAAAAATATAATATTATGGTCAGCCTTTACTTAATAGGCACTTATTGTAGTCATTTTTTTATTTAATCTCTCGAGATGGGAAACAGTTTTCTATTTTAGTTTTTATTCATTTGAATATGGTCTTTATAACAGAAGATACAATTAGGTGAACTTTTAGTTCTGAATATAAACTGCCAATATTGTAGTGGCCAATCTTCGTTGCAATAGGCCCATTAAATAATATCAGCTTTTATGATGCTGGTAAAGATAGTACCTTTACAGACGGCCCCTAACTGCGCAGTGTAGCCTATAGGTTATACACTGAGTGTACAAAATATTAAGGACACCTTCCTAATATCTAGTTATCCCCCAACCCCCTTTTGTCCTCAGAACAGCCTCAATTTACCGGGGTATGGATTCTACAAGGTGTTGAATGCGTTCCACAGGGATGCAGGCCCATGTTGAAGCCAATTCTTCCCACAGTTGCCAAGTTGGCTGGATTTCCTTTGGTTGGTGGAATGGAACATGAGCGTGAAAAACCCATCAGCATTTTTTGTCATGAATCTTGCCCTGGCGGCAGTTCTGCAAAGTGGTCACAAGCTGGCACAGGCATAAAGTAATATATGATTTTTAACCTAACCTTAACCCTAACCACACTGCTAATCCTTACCTTAAATTAAGTCCATAAAACACAATTATTTTCCACAAATATTTACAATATTGCCAATTTTGGCTTTGCATCTGCCATATCTTGAGAAATTTCTGCCTCCAGGGCAATATTCATGACAAACGTCAAGCTGCGACTGGGAGAGGGAATGTAAAATCGATAACGAAATAGTTTTGACAATTAACATACTTTTTATTATGAAAAGTACAATATATCCATGTACACATCAGATAGATGCTCTTTCTCTGCTACCTCATTCTATTTCTCTAATTCTCTGGTCTAGTATTCCCTGGTTATGTTTCAATTCTCCCTCCTCTATTTCCTCACATCTTCCTCAGACTTCTTTTCCTCTTTCTTTTCCTCCTCCTTACTTTCTCCAACATTTTCCATCTGTTGTATCTTACTGGCCTTCTCTTGCTTCACTACTTTTTTGGCTTTTCCCTTTGTCTTTTTGACCTTCCCTTCCTGAATTCTTTGGACAAGGAGATAAAGTCATGTAAGTTTATGGGTTCTCTTCTCTTGATCTGCAAAATCTAGAGCTATGCGATACTGTAGAAGGACATGTGGCCAATATACCCTTCTTGTATTTCCTCCCACATGTGGGGCCACTACTGCCATTTCCTGGAGCCGCTTCCTGCCGGTCTGGCTCAGGTTGGTGATGGGGGCCAGGTGAGGCATGTGGCGGTATTGGAAGTTCTCTAGCGGACGGAGTGATAATGACAGAGCTGAGAGGAGTCCGAGGCCTTGGGACATTCTCTGTGGAGGGAGGGGCCACAACAGAGGGCAGGGCCTGTAGGGCTTCAGCCAGGGTCCAGGGTGCTGAGGTCACAAGAGCAGAGAGGCTAGTCTTGCCAGACACAGGACCAGAGACCTTCCCTGGGCTTTGTAGGACCAGAAAGTAAAGGAAAATATCAGGAAAAGGCTATGTTAAAAACAATCTGTAGATATACTTTATAACTACTCTATACACATTGCAGATACATGACTACACTCAATAAGTTGGAGTAACTTACAAAGCTCTGGACATTGTTCTTTTTTTATGACTTGAGGATCCTGTTCTCGGCTATACTGGTCTGCATTTCTTTCATCCAGTGCATTTCTTGAATGCCACTTTCAACCTCCAAGTCATTCAGCCAACTGTCCAGGTCTACTGCCTTAAGATCACCTTCACTGCAGTTTCTCTTCATCACTTGGATCAGTGCCCTCACCTGCTCGCCCATCCTCTTGACCTCCCTAGCCACGTCTTCATCCCTCAGTCTCTCCTTCCTCCTCCCCATTCACTTCGCAATCCATCCTCTACAGCATCCCTCATTCTTCTTCGGCCTCTTGGTTGATGTCCTGACCATCATTGTTTATCTTCAGACCTTCCTCCAGGTTGAGTTCTATTGAGGTCAGGTTCTCTTTGATCCTCCTCAGACTCTCCTCGTTGGTGTTGGTCCACTGTGTCTTCTTGTCCAGCTGCTGCCTGCAGGGCCGGACGGTGGGGACCACCTCCATCTGGTGTGACACCTTCTTCAGGGCACTCACAGAGGCAGGGAGGAGGATGTTGGGCTTGGCCACAATAATCTCAACAGATATAGGGTCAAACCACTGAGATGTGACACGCACACACACAAATTTAAAAGATGCCTACCAGTCGGTGGTCCTTCGGTGGTCCTTGTGGTTCCTTTGGAGGCTCTGGACTGTCCTCAGTAGAGGCGTCATTGCCATCATCAAGCTGTGTGTCAGAGCTAGCTGGTCATAGTCCATTCTCCACATTCAGTGAAAGAGTTACTCAAAAATGTGTGTGCGTGTGTAAGTGGGGAAGAGGCGATAGACAGGTCATCATCCTCGTCCATTTCCCTCACTTCAAACTTGTCACTTTTCCATCCTCAACTTTCAGCGGTGGTGTCCTCTTTTCATGATCCTCATCATCACACTGTGTATCAGAGTCAACATGTCAGAGACCATCCTCCTCACAGTGATGTCACTCAACAGACATGTACGGTAGGGTATAACTCTTCTACCTCGATTCACAGTCAGTGAAGGAGTAGATGGAAAAGTCATCAGAAATGGAGGATGAGATCACGTCATGATATTTTCTCTCTATCAGCCGAGTCACCCTTCCAGACTGAGGAGACAGAAAAAGGCATGTACTCATGGCAGCCATAGAATACACTGGCATTGACCCTCAAGGAAATGTAGAATATGTAGGCAATCCAACATGGTTGTACAAGTAGTGAGTAATACATGGGTAACTGAAAATGCAGTTACATGGGTAACTGAAAACTCGCAGGGGTGGGGCTAAAGACCTTCCATAGTATAGGATTCTTTAGCATCTCAAATGGATAATTGTCAATTCAACCAAGCCAACCAAAATGGCCATATGAATCAACAGATTGATCTATCTGTTGTGTCTAATGGAACAGCAGAGATGATCTGGCTGAGAGGCTCTGGATTGATGTTCTATCCGTCCCTAGATGTCTGGTCCTGCCCACAGCTCACAATGATTGGCTATAAACAGTAAATAATTAATTATACACTGCTTTGCTCATTGCAGAATGTATAACTAATGTGCATATGTTACTGATTTCAGTTAAAAATGACATAGGCTTTGTTCTTCTGTGCACCTTGCCGGTTGACCACATCACAGAATCAGGGGTGTTTACCCTCATTGGATTCATCCGTCAACACATCACTCAATTAAAAAGGTGGTAATATAACATGAACAGGACAAAACAGCCATGTATTGTATATTTACCACATAAGGGCTGCGTCTTAAAGCTCTTTTGATTCTCTCATTATTACGATCCATTGCTTTCTGGGGGAAACATTTCCATCAATATTGTATGAATATATATAATATATATGTGTGAGTGTGTATATACACAGATTTGGATAACATTAAGAGACCACTGCAAAATGATCAGTTTCTCTGGGTTTACTATTTATAGGTATGTGTTTGGGTAAAATGTACATTTTTGTTTTATTCTATAAACTACTGACTTTTCTCCCAAATTCAAATATTGTCATTTAGAGCATTTATTTGCAGAAATTTACAACTGATCAAAATAACAAAAACAGATGCGGTGTTGTCAGACCTCGAATAATACAAATGTTTTAACTTAGGAAGAGTTCTGAAATCATTATTTGGTGGAATAACCCTGATTTTCAATCACAGCTTTCATGCGTCTTGGCCACCAGTCTTTTACGTTGGTGTTGGGTGACTTTATGCCATCCTGGCGCAAAAATTCAAGCAGCTTTGCTTTGTTTGATGGCTTGTGACCATCCATCTTCCTCTTGATCACATTTCAGAAGTTTTCAATGGGGTTCAGGTCTGGAGACTGGGCTGGACATGACAGGGTCTTGATCTGGTGGTCCTCCATCCACACCTTGATTGACTTGACTGTGTGGCATGGAGCATTGTCCTACTAGAAAAAACAATCCTCAGAGTTGGTGAACATTGTCAGAGTAGAAGGAAGCAAGTTTTCGTCCAGGACAACCCTGTACGTGGCTTGATTCATGCGTCCTTCACAAAGATAAATCTGCCCGATTCCATCCTCCACCAAATTTCACAGTGGGTGCGAGACACTGGCTTGTAGGCCTTTCCAGGTCTCCGTCTAACCATTAGACGACCAGGTGTTGGGCAAAGCTGAAAATTGGACTCATCGGAGAAGATGACCTTACTCCAGTCCTCTACTATGGTCTTTTGAAAACCTCCGCATGGCACTTCTTTGCTTCTCATTGATGAAGGGCTTTTTTCTAGCTTTGCACAACTTCAGCCCTGCCCCTAGGAGCCTGTTTCAAACCATCCTCACCGTGCACTTCACCTCAGCTGCATTTGCCATTCTTTTTGTAGGTTAACTGCCTTGTTCAGGGGCAGAACGACAGATTTTTACCTTGTCAACTCTGGGATTCGATCTTGAAACCTTTTGGTTACTAGTCCAATGCTCTAACCACTAGGCTACCTGCCACCCAGGTTCAGGTGATCACCTAATCAGTACCCCATTCAGTAGAATGAGGTGTGCCTGTGTTGGAAATCAACAGACACTGGAATGGAATTTCTGCCATACATGTAGAGATGCTGATTACAGAAACATTTGTTAATTCTTTCCAGAGCTCTATGAGTGTATGTGGTACCCTGTATACAGGTTGGGAAGGCTGTGCACCAAAAGGCCTAAGGTTACCTGCAACAACCTGAGTGAAGAAAGAGATTATACAGATGAAATCAAATCTGAACACGGTGTATGTAGGGAATTAATGCTTGGTTACGTCATAATACATCGCAAGAGAAAGGCTTGTTTGGAGCCTAACTAGTGGTATTGTCTTCTCACTGGTTGTAGCTAGCTGATTAACGAAAGTGATATGCATATTTCCTACTGACTGAGTAATGGTTGTATCGATGGTTGGTTGGATGTTTTTTTTTTTTTTTACATAGATAGGCTAACAGGATATCAATAGAAAGAAACCATTCCTTGCCCCCCCAAAAAATAATTTTGCACTTTGAGTAACAAGCACTAAGGGACCACAATGGAATTTGTTTTATTGCGTTGTCCCTGACACGTTTTATTTTATTAAACGTTTTTTTTACGTTTTTATTTTTTTACTAAACTGTCAAATATATCTATCTCACTTTCTATCTAACTCAAATGGGCTGTTGAGAACTCTGATCATCACATTTCAGGCACAAGCCAGCAGGTGGCAGTGTCTTTAAATGCAGCACTGCCTTAGTGCACTTCATGATCTGAGCATCAAATAACTTTGGTTGTGAACGTGATTAATAAAAATGCGGAAATCCATTACATTTGCTTTGGTTTAGCAAGCTATCTACCCTGTCTTAGTTAAAGTGTTGTGCAATATTGGAGGACAGGTGTCGTAACTGACATTTTTGTATTGTGCTTGATTATCCACTGGTATTCTTTTGACATATGTACTGAGCATCAAAAATCAGTTTTGAAAGATGTGGTGGAAGAATTTGGGGTGAGCTGTTGTAACTTCTCAAGGGATATGTTCTGTGTTGGACTGATGTTATGCGTTTCATAGACTACTGGTATGTCTGCGTCCTAACACAAGGCCATTGTGTTCCGGAACTATTGATTCATAGAAAACACTGTTGTGTGAATACAATATGATTTGTATTATCACCTCCCACTATATAAGGGACATGTAACCATTTCATCCTTGCTGTGAAATTAGGTGTCTCTCCTCTGCAGCTGCTTGTATTAAATATGTTTATTACATTGTTAAATATAGGATTATCACCACAGCAAGCAAAGTACTTGGAGTCAAACACAGGCCTGGATGAGATCTTTTAGGTCAGGGCCCTCCGCAAGTCTCACAAAATCATTTTAGACCCAAGCCACCCCTTGTACCCAGACTTTGAACTACTCCCCACTGGGCACAGGTATAGGGCACCTCCTCAGCAAGATAAACAGAACTAGACAAACATTTGTGCCAGGTGTGTTATCCCTCCTAAATAGCTTGGGCTGATGTTCCTATCGAATTAGTAAGGCCAGCAGGCTAGTCATTTTTTAAATGTTTTATTGGTATGTAACTGTTATGAAAGTTGTATTGTAAATTTTGTTTTGTATTAAAACGCCACTTTAAACGTGTACATGACACTGCAACAAAATTTCCCCATGGGGACAATAAAGTCAGTAAGTAAACCCTGCCTTTATCTTTGAATAGAATTTTCCACAACTGTGGTTGAGGTTCAAGAGTTTTACTCCTGAGTTGAGGCTAACGAGTGGCATTGATCCTGTTATTATCATGTAATTTGTTTTGTTTATTGTCAATACATGTCTCAGGTTATCAAAGGATGCCTTCAGTCTTGGAACTACAGTTTTTGGCGATGGGCATGGTAAGTTAGCAAGGAGGGGCTGAGTGACACAAGCTCATCACATACCCCTTCCACCACAAGACAGTGACCCAGATACCTCTCAGCATCGGCCTTCTGGTGCTCCTCTGTGGTGGGATTGAGAAGAGTGTGGGCACTGTTTGGTTCCTCCTCATGTTTCAGCTGCTCTATCAGCACAGGGGTGTTGTACACAATTCTGGGGCTGGTAGTGTTTGGTGCATCTGCCCAGAATCAAGTTGAGGGGTTAGTCCCTGTATCCCTCTCCCTTATGGGTATGGCCACAGTGTACTCACTTGTGGTTAAGAGCTTCCTTTTTGGGGTCAGCGTACCCATGTTAGCCCTGCCCTGGCTGTTTCTGCTCATAACATTTTTGGTCCCACACACTGTCTTACTCTGCAACGTCATCATCACAGGTTAGGATCTGTGTCTTTACTCCAAATAACTGATTCACTCTGCAGTCGCCAGTTTCCTCCAAACACATTGGTGCGGCTGGCTTCTGTGTGAAGAAGCAGTGTGGCTTGGCAGGGTTGTGTTTCGGAGGACGCATGGCTCTCGACCTTTGCCTTTCCCAAATCCGTAGAGGAGTTGCAGCGATTGGACAAACTGTAACTACCAATTGGATGTCACAAAAAATGTTTAAAAGCACCAAAACATTTTTATAATTAATTGGTCGTTGTGCACAGTAAAGAGAAGCCATAAATTACTACCTAGTCTAAGTATAGCAAATCAATAATGATTATTTATTTACAATTGCATGTCTTCAAGTTATACTGTTTATTTACAAATAGCTATTTTGCATAAACAACTGGATCAAGTGGTAAAAGTAATGTAACAGGTCATGATGGAACACGTTATTCAATATCAGTAATGGCCTCTCTCATCTTTTTAAGTGGGAGAACTTGCACAATTGGTGGCTGACAATACTTTTTTGCCCCACTGTATCTAATCTAAAAACAATAACACAAACATTAGTTATGCATTCTGCCATGAGAAAAGCAGTGTTTAATTCGTTCTTTACTGTTTACAGCCAATCGTTGTGAGCTGTGGGCAGGAGCAAACATCTGGGGATGGATCATCAATCCAGAGCCTCTCAGCCAGGTCATCTCTGCTATTCCCATAGAGACACAACAGATCAATCTGTTGATTCATATGGCCATTTTGGTTGACTTGATTGAATTGACAATCATCCATTCAAGATGCTAAAGAATCATATACTATGGAAGGTCCTTGAGAGTAAATGCCAGTGTATTCTATGGCTGCCATGAGTACATGCCTTTCTGTCTCCTCAGTCTGGAAGGGTGACTCGGCTGATAGAGAAAATATGATGAGGTGAACTCGTCCTCCTATTCTGATGACTTTTCCATCTACTCCTTCACTGACTGTGAATCTGAGGTAAAAGAGTTGTACCCTACTGTCCATGTCTTTGTTGAGTGACATCACTGTGAGGAGGATGGTGTCTGACAAGTTGACTGATACACAGTGTGATGATGAGGATCACGTAAGGAGAACACCACCGCTGAAAGTTAAGGATGAGGAGGATATAAAAGGTGACAAAGCTTGAAGTGAGTTATATGGTAGAAGACGACGATCTGTCTCACCACTCCTACGACAAGTCAGAATTCCTGGTTAGTTCTGCATATTGCATGGGGGATTGGAAATGATACAGACAATTATATTGATAGATCTCAAAATGTATCTGCAATATTAAAGCAGATCTACCCCACCCCCCTCCCCCACACACACGTTTTTGAATAACTCTTGCTGAATGTGGAGAATGGACTATGACCAGCTAGCTCTCTGACACACAGCTTGATGATGGCAATGACGCCTCTACTGAGAACAGTCCAGAGCTTCCAAAGGAACCACAAGGACCACTGAAGGACCATTGACTGGTAGGCATCTTTTAAATTTGTGTGTGCGTGTCACATCTCCGTGGTTTGACCCTATATCTGTTGAGATTATTGTGGCCAAGCGCAACATCCTCCTCCCTGCCTCTGAGTGCCCTGAAGAAGGTGTCACACCAGATGGAGGTGGTCCCCACTGTCCGGCCCTGCAGGCAGCAGCTGGACAAGAAGACACAGTGGACCAACACAACGAGGAGAGTCTGAGGAGGATCAAAGAGAACCTGACCTCAATAGAAGAGTGCAGCCAGACCTTTGTTGTTTCCCATCAGATTAGAAAAGTTGGAGATAATATACATTAAATGTCACACACTTTTTTTGCAGACCCACTCCAATTTGCACACCGCCCAAACAGATCCACAGGTGATGCAATCTCTATTGCACTCCACACTGCCCTTTCCCACCTGCACAACACGCTGATCCTCAACACTGGAGCCCCTCAGGGGTGTGTGCTCAGTCCCCTCCTGTACTCCCTGTTCACCCACGACTGCTTGGCCATGCACGACTCCAACACCATCATTAAGATTGCAGACGATGCAACAGTGGTAGGCCAAATCACCGACAACGACGAGACAGGCCATAGGGAGGAGCTCAGAGACCTGGACGGGTGGTGCAAGAATATCAACCTATCCCTCAACGTAACCAAGACTAAGGAGATGATTGTGGACTACAGGAAAAGGAGGATCGAGCACGCCCCCATTCTCATCAATGTGGCTGTAGTGGAGCAGGTTGAGAGCTTCAACTTCCTTGGTATCCACATCACCAACAAACTAGAATGGTCCAAACACACCAAGACAGTCGTGAAGAGGGCATGACAAAGCCTATTCCCCCTCAGGAAACTAAAAAGATTTGGCATGGGTCCTCAGATCCTCAAAAGGTTCTACAGCTGCAACATCGAGAGCGTTGCATCACTGCCTGGTACGGCAACTGCTCGGCCTCAAACCGCAAGGCACTACAGAGGGTAGTTGTAACGGTTTTCTTCTTACAGAGAGAAGAGTTAAATTAGAGTAAAATATCCATACTTGTAGCACATTCATATTGTACCATGTATTGTTCAATTCGTACATTTAAATTGCAGTAACTATTCAGTCATTGTGCTTTGTTTTTCATCGGTTCATTAAAGAATAGGTCTTTGATTAAGTCGTGATAAAGTGTAAAAATTGTATTCCTTTGAACTTTTTCTCTTGCATTACTGATATTGAATAACGTGTTCCATCATGACCTGTTACATTACTTTTACCACTTGATCCAGTTGTTTATGCAAAATAGCTATTTGTATATAAACAGTATAACTTGTAAACATGCATTTGGAAAGAAATAATAATCATTGGTTTGCTATACTTAGTCTTGGTTGTAATTTATGGCTTCTCTTTACTGTGCACAACGACCAATTATTATTTATATATATATATTTTTATCTCCCAATTGGTAGTTGCAGTCTTGTCCCATTGCTGCAACTCCGCTATGGACTCGGGAGAAGCGAAGGTCAAGAGCCATGCATCCTCCGAAACAGGACCCTGCTAAGCTGCACTGCTTCTTGACACACTGCTCGCTTAACCCAGAAGCCGCACCAATGTGTTGGAGGAAACACCGTCCAGCGGGGCCATTTGTACGTCGCCTCATGGGACTCCCGGTCACGGCCGGCTGTAACACAGCC
Organism: Oncorhynchus clarkii lewisi; assembly: GCF_045791955.1. NCBI lineage: Eukaryota > Metazoa > Chordata > Actinopteri > Salmoniformes > Salmonidae > Oncorhynchus > Oncorhynchus clarkii. The sequence goes on from NC_092158.1 coordinate 40,230,213, forward strand.
TGAGATCGAACCCAGGTCTGTAGTGACACCTCAAGCACTGCGGTGCAGTGCCTTACACCGCTGCGCCACTTGGGAGGCCCAACTACCTTATTTTCTAAAGATGACATCATAATCTGCCCTTGTAGCCCACACTCTTGATAACTTCAACCACTGCTCCCTGCTCCAGAATTTACAATAATGTTGACTGATGCATTGCCCAACAAACTGCATGTAATGGATCTAATTTACTGGTGAGTGGATGCTATTTCATTTCATTGCTGAAAAACGGAATACATCAGTGTAATATAAATTGCCTGATTTATAAAGATTGTATAAATCAAGAGTGCCAAGAGATTTGTCTACCGTATGTGTAGAACAACACAAAGTACAAGCCAAAAGGAGTTGTCTTACATTCAACTGACAATCAAAAACTTCTTGCATTGATTTGACCCTGAACATTCAGAGTTTGATTGACTCTTCAAACCAAAATCATCAGTGAAGAAACCGTGTACCTTTTAAGTACTACCTCAAACCCCATGTCCAAGTATATTACATTTCAACTTATAACAAATGAGAGAGCTCTGTCATTCAATGAATTTTCTATGTTATCAATCTGTCAATGAAGACACCGGTGCCCCTGGCAAGATAAGGAGAATGTGTGACACAGTGATGGTAGATTTTCCTAACCAAACATCCCGTTATGTTCAGCATGAGAACTCAACACACATTTCAAGCATATTATTTATTTTTATTTAACCTTTATTTGACTAGGCAAGTCAGTTAAGAACAAATTCTTATTTACAATGACGGCCTACCCTGGCCAAACCAGGACAGAGCTGGGCCAATTGTGCACCGCCCTATGGGATTCCCAATAACGGCCAGATGTGATACAGCCTGGAGTCGAACCAGGGACTGTAGACTGAGAAGCAGTGCCTTAGACCACAGCGCCGCACATAAACATATTACCACTTAACTACACTATTAAGCCCACTTAAAGCTGTGACATACTGCAGTGTATCACAGTTATTTTCAACCACAATAAGGTTGGAGTAAGGATAGAGATCCCCCTGCTTTAATGGGGTTGCAGAGGAAGAGAGTGTGGGACCAAAAGTGTTACTATGACCAGAAACAGCCAGGCCAGGGCTAACATGGGTACACTGACCCCAAAAAGAAAGCCCTTAACCATAAGTGAGTACACTGTGGCCATACCCATAAGGGAGGGGGATACAGGAACTAACCCCTCCACTTGATTCTGGGCAGATGCACCAAACAGTACCAGCCCCACGATTGTGTACAACACCCCTGTGTTGATAGAGAGCAGCTGAAACATGAGGAGGAACCAAACAGTGCCCACACTCTTCTCAATCCCACCACAGAGGAGCACCAGAACCCCAATGCTGAGGAGTATCTGGATCTCTGTCTGGTGGTGGAAGGAGTATGTGATGAGCTTGTGTACCGCAAAGGAAGAGGAGAGGATTAAACGGATATTATCGGGTTGACAGACATCAGCGGCATTGATGTGTTGTGCTCTAGCTTGCTGCTGAAACCTAATGGCACAATCTGTTACGTCATTAACGTTAGCTACACGTTGTAGCAAACTAGATAACGTTACAACAGACCCATTCAAAGTGGCTAGCTAGCTACCGAGCATGATTCTTGAGTCACTCAACCCCTCCTTGCTAAGGTACCATGCCCATTGGCAAAAACTGTAGTTCCAAGACTTTAGACATCTTCTGATAAACCGAAATATGTAGTGACTGTAAACAAAACTTATGATACTGTAACGACCCTGGGTTTATAAGCACGGAAATTGACTCTGCCGCACGAACATGCTTTTGCTGCACAGTCGATAGCGCGCCGGACCTCGGGCTAGAAGATCCGAGGGTTCGAGACCTGCTCCCTGTCTGTTTCATTACAATACTATAATGACAGCAACAATGCCACTTGTTAGCCTGAACTCAGGAGTAAAACTCTTGAACCTCTGAACCACATCTTTCTAAACTATTCGGGTGATCATGTTGATGCTCAGTGCATACTTGTCAAACTACTAGAGGATAATCAAGCACAATACAAAATGTCAGTAACGACACCTTTCCTCCAATATTGCACAACACTTTAGCCAAGACTTGAGAAGCTAGCTTGCTAAACCAAAACAAATGTACTGAACTTCTGCATTTGGATTAATCACTTTCACAACTACAAAGATACTGTTGCGCAGATCATGAAGTGCGTTAAAGGCAGTGCTGCATTTAAAGACACTTCCTTCCACCTGCTGGCTTGTGCCTGAAATGTGATGACCAAGGCGTCCTCAACAGCTCATGTGAGTTAGATAGAAAGTTAGATATATTTGATTGGACAGTTTAATAAAATAATAAAACCCGTTTAATTAAATAAAACGTGTCAGGCCAGGGACAACACAATAAAGTAAACGGCTTCCATTGTGGTCCCTTAATGTGACTCAAAGTAAAACAATAATACAACAAAATATTTGACAAGGAATGGTTTCTTCCTATTGATATCATGTTGGCCTATCTATGTAAAACGTCCAACCAACCATCGATACAACCATTACTCAGTTAGTAAGATATAATAAGCACATCACGTTCGTTATTGAGCTACAACCAGTTAAAAGATGATTCCAACAGTCCGGCTCCAAACAAGCGTTTTTCTTGTGACGTATTAAGCGCAGTCATAAAGCTGTGACCCAAAATGACGTAACCATGCATTAATTCACTACATAAACGGTGTTCAGATTTGATTTAATCTGTACAATAGTTTTCTTCACTCAGGTTGTTGCAGGTAATCTTTGGCCTTTTGGTGCACCTCCTTTCCAACATATATATACATATATAGGGAATAGGGTGCCATTTGGGATGCCATCTTTGTGTGTGTCTGTGTGTTAGGATGTTTTAATAGTCAAATAATTGATGGAAATTTTTCCCCCAGAGAGAAAGATGGATCGTAATGATGAGAGAATCAAAAGAGCTTTAAGACGCCGTCCTTATGTGGTAAATATCAAATATTTCTTTGTTTTGTCCTGTTTTTGTTATATTATCACATTTTAAATTGAGTGTTGTGTTGACAGTTGAAACCAGTGAGGGTGAACACCCCTGAATCCGTGTTGTGGCCAACCGGCAAGGTGCACAGAAGGCCAAAGCCTGTAAGTCATATCTGACCTGAAACAAAAACACATACACATTAGTTATGCGATCTGCATGTGCAAACTGCAGTTCTCAGAATTAAAGCAAATGCAGATATCCCTATCTAACCTCATTGAATGCTGTCTTGACAGTCTACTTCAGTGCAGACCCCTCAGATCCACAAAAGGCCTGTAAGTCACATTCAAATTCAACCACATAACAGTCCTTATATTATTTATTGATGCATAATTCAAGGCCAAAATGAGCAAAGCAGTGTTGAATTAATTCTTTACTGTTAACAGCCAATCATTGTGAGCTATGGGCAGGACCAGACATCTGGGGATGGATGGAGCATCAATCCAGAGCCTCTCAGCCAGGTCATCTCTGCTGTTCCCATAGAGACACAACAGTTAGATCAATCTGTTGATTCATATGGCCATTTTGGTTGGCTTGGTTGAATTGACAATTATCCATTCGAGATCTTTAGCCCCACCCCTAATGTTATGGGAGTTGCATTTATTGCATTTTCAGTTTCCCATGTATTACTCACTACTTGCACAACCATGTTGGATTGCCTACATATTCTACATTTCCTTGAGGGTCAATGCCAGTGTATTCTGTGGCTGCCATGAGTACATGCCTTTCTCTGTCTCCTCAGTCTGGAAGGGTGACTCGGCTGATAGAGAGAAAATGTGATGACGAGATCTCATCCTCCAGTTCTGATGACTTTTCCATCTACTCCTTCACTGACTGTGAATCTGAGGTAAAAGAGTTGTACCCTACGGTCCATGTCTTTGTTGAGTGACATCACTGGGAGGAGGATGGTCTCTGACTAGTTGACTCTGATACACAGTGTGATGATGAGGATCATGAAAGGAGGACACCAAAGCTGAAAGTTGAGAATGGAAAGGTGACAAAGCTTGATGTGAGGGATATGGAGCAGGATGATGATCTGTCTCTCCACTCCTTCGATGAGTCAGACTTCCTGGTAAGTTCTGCATATTAAATATTTTTTATATATATACATGGGGGATTGGAAATGATGCAGACAATTACTTATTGAGTGTAGTCATGTATCTGCAATGTGTATAGAGTAGTTATAAAGTATTTCTACAGATTGTGTTGAACATAGCACTTTCCTGATATGTTACTTTACTTTCTGGTCCTACAGAGCCCAGGGAAGGTCTCAGGTCCTGTATCTGTCAAGAATGGCCTCTCTCCTCTTATGACCTCAGCACACCGGACACTGGCTGAAGCCCTACGGGCCCTGCCCTCTGCTGTAGGCTCTCCCTACCCAGTAAATGTTCCAAGGCCTCGGACTCCTCTCAACCCTGTCATTATCGCTCTGCCCCGAACAGAGAACTTCCCATACCGCCACAGCCCTCGCCTGGCTCCCATCACCAACCTGAGTGAGACCGGCAGGAAGCTGCTCCAGGAAATGGCTGGAGTGGCCCCACAGGTGAGAGGAAATACAAGAAGGGAATATTGGCCGTAAGTCCTTCTATAGTATAGCATAAGTCCTTCTCTAGTATAGTATAGCTCTAGGTATAGTAGCTCAAGAGAAGAGAGAACCCATAAACTTACATTAATTTATCTGCTTGTCCAAAATATTCAGGAAGGGAAGGTCAATAAGAAAAAGAAGGGCAAGGCCAAAAAAGAATTGAAGCAAGAGAAGGCCAGTAAGACGCAACAGATGGGAAATGTTGGAGAAAGTAAGGAGGAGGACAAGAAAGAGGAAAAGAAGAGTCTGAGGAAGAGGTGAGGAAATAGAGGAGGGAGAAGTGGAACATAACCAGGGAATACTAGACTAGAGAATTATAGAAATAGAATGAGGTAGCAGAGAAAGAGCAGCAATCTGATGTGTAAGTGCAAACTTAAGCAATAAGGCACGAGGTGGTGTGATATATGGCCAATATATCACGGCTAAGGGCTGTTCTTAAGCACGACGCAACACGGAGTGCCTGGATACAGCCCTTAGCCGTGGTATATTGGCCATATACCACATACCCCCGAGGTGCCTTATTGCTATTATTAACTGGTTACCAACTTAATTAGAGCAGTAAAAACAAATATTTTGTCATACCCGTGGTATACGGTCTGTTATAAACTGGGTGGTTCGAGCCCCGAATGCTGTTTGGCTGACAGCCGTGGTATATCAGACCGTATACCACAGGTATGACAAATTATTTAGTTTTACTGCTCTAATTACGTTGTTAACCAATTCATAATAGCAATAAGAAACCTTGGGGGTTTGTGGTATATGGTCAATATACCACGGCTAAGGGCTGTATCCAGGCACTCCGTGTTGTGTTGTGCGTAAGAACAGTCCTTAGCTGTGGTATATTGGCCATATACCACACCCTCTCGTGCCTTATTGCTTAAATATACCACGTCTTTCAGCCAATCAGCATTCAGGGATCGAACCACCCAGTTTATAATACTATTTATTCTCCTGTGGTTTTTGATTGACAGGTTTCTTCAGTGGCTGCTGCCCAAACTGAGATGTTCAAAGAAATAATGGCCAACTATTACTTCTACCACACACACACACACACACACATAGATTTTGAGTATTGGTTATTCCTACAACACACACAAATGTAATTTCAGAGACAGGAACTATGATTAGCAAAATACATATATTGGTCTCATTCTTATATTTTGAGACATGCAGCATTATTTAAAAAATATTGATCCCCATACAGCCTATGATAATGAGTTGGATTGACATGCTTAGGCTTAGAAATATAGCCAGGAGAAGCAGGGTCAACACCTCTACTCATGTCATAAGTGCCATGACATCTTTAGTAACCACCGAGAGATAAGACCTCTGTCTCCACAGTCTCATCCAAAGGACAGCACCAACCTTAGGGCAGTGTCACTGGTATTGGGGTCTTAGGTTTCATTTGGCCAAAGTGAAGAATTGAGGGCCCCTTACTGGTCTCCTTGCAATATCTGGTCTCCCACACAGAGATGGAAATCTACACCTGTTTAGACCTTGGAGGATATGGCTTCAGATGAAAGACAGCAGAGAGATGCAGAACGTAAAAGCTTCAAACACTGTGATATGCAAATTTAGGACCATTGTACACTGAATGAAGCATGCATCTGGTCTGAAGCATGTCAAGAGTAGAAATGAACTGGGACTGGAGGAATACATCACATTTAAACTAAATTAGCATGTATCTGATTTATCTACACTCATCTGTACTAGAATTGTGCTGTTTGAAAAGTGCATTTCCAATAAAGCTTTTTAAATTGCAGTTCTTTGTGTCAGACAGATTTTTGTCTTAATTACATCAGGGGTTCTTAGGGAATATTATTGTACTGATATTATCTTACCTGTTATCAGTGGGGGGATGTATTATTCTGCTCTGGACTGTATCCCACGGTAAGTGGCGGTAGTGAACCAATAAATAGTTGTATTGCTCGCCAGAAACCCAACCAGGCTTGCAGACGCTTGTGAAAAGTACTAGCTGCAAAATTGCCTGCTACTGTATACATAGCGCGTGTGTGTGTATGTTGCTAACCTAGCTAGTTAGCTAGCCATCAATAAAGTTCCTAATGTTACAACATGGCAGACGGCAGGAGAACCGACACCGGAGAGGCTGCCTATCGTTCCCGGGATGCTGTCAAAAACCTTACAATTAAGTAAGTTGCAGTTGGCGTTTGTGTGGCTTTTAGTCCTTGCATTGCCATACAAGCAATACACTGTCGTTGGCTAACGTTAGCTCTCAAAGCAGATGATGATAAACACCCAGTATATTGCTTGACCTGATCCCAGAGTTTGCCATGAAAACATGGCATTTAGCTAGCTAGAATCCTGTTTACTTTGTTTATTTACAATGATGTTTACAGGATCCGTATTCAGAGTCACCTCCACAGCAGCCCTCTCCCAACACCTTCAGCAGCAGGTTTGGACTCAACAGGAGAGGGAAGGCATTGAGCTGGACACCCTCAACTCAGGCTCAATCAGGTGTTAACACTGTTTTGAAACAGCAAGATGATGTTAGATGTTTTGAAACAGAAAGATGTCAGATGCTTCTTAGTTGAGTAGATGTCATTTTCGTGGTGACTAGATATGGACCACAACATCTTGGTTTTGTTTTCAGCCAGAAATGATGATAAGGAGTTAGTGGTAGGCTGGCAGGAGAAGCTGTTCAGTCAGTGTCCTTATAACAAATAAGCATTTACTGTTTAGGATAGTTTGATGTTGCATAGTAAGGTGTGTGTGTGTGTGTGTGTGTGTGTGTGTGTGTGTGTGTGTGCACAATATGAAGTGGTTTTGTTCCAGAGTGAGTCAGTATGCCAGACTCCTCTGGAGATACAATACCACACAGAGATCATGGCTCAGGAGCGGACCAGGGGCAGATGGAACTGCAGGATTTTCACCTACACCGATTCTGACTGCTACACCAATTGGGAAGGGGTGGTTTTCAACAGAATCTCCATTTCTGTAACGGTTCTGTAACCAAAGACTCTGGGAGACGGGAAGCAAGTATAGGGGGAGGATTTATTAATAAATAGACATGAAACTAAAGACGAACAGAGTCTGGACAAGAGAAACAAAACAACATCGATGCAGACATGGGAATGAAACTGAGGAAGTGACAGATATAGGGGAGGTAATCAATGACGTGATGGAGTCCAGGTGAGTCCGATGAAGCGCTGGTGCGTGTAAAAATGGTGACAGGTGTGCGTAATGATGAGCAGCCTGGCGACCTCGAGCGCCAGAGAGAGGGAGCTGGAGCAGACGTGACAATTTCATTATTCAAAACAAAGCATTTACCTATTTTCTGTCCAAAAGAAACGTTAGTGTTTTAAAGCTGTTTTTGATATACTCACTACAGCATTCCCAGAGTATGGTGACGCAGGTCAAGTCCAATCCTACCTTACTGGCACATAGGATGGCCAATGTCAGACACAGACGACAGGACAGACGCCCAGTGTAGGTCCCTGTTACTCACCAAAGTGAATTATTATTAAAGTGAATGTAATTGAAGCAGCATTGATGCGTCGTGCTGTTTTGAAGACAAACAGTGTACCAGTATGTTCACATTACACCATACCCTTGTATGCAAAATGTGTTTGTGGTATTCTGTTGGTCTGCAGTGACCGCACCATCCCCAAGTCCAGGCTGATTACCTGGGACCCCTCGGAGGACTTTAAAGACCAGCCACATGGTCAACACACCTGTACAGACCATGCACATCATGGGGAACCTGGGACCAGCGGGCAAGTGAGTAGCACAAGGGAAAAACCACTATGTAGCCTATACACTTATTACACTTCTTTGTATGTAATAACTTTGAAGTAGATTCCAATTCAGGCATTGAAAAGTGGCATTTTATTATTGTATTTTTTCAGACTTGGCTAAAAGGAGAAGGAATGCTTGTCTGCACGATAAGAGCAGAGGGAAATGGAGTGGTTACCATCAAACCAGACTTCAACAAAGGCAAGGAGCCCTACAGGCCAGTGACCCGCACCCGCTGAAGTCAAAATGTTTTACCCTTAGATCAAGTAATGGTCACTTACTTGGTAGCAGAATTCATACATCCTCAGCCATTTACTGTGTTATGATGCTGCCTGTTTGCACCCAAGGTTGAGACGGAGGGGGAGAAGAGGGAGGTGTGGCGTCAGACCAGAGGAGACGGAACAGCAACAGTGCATATATAGACGTGAGTGACTGAGTGTGTAGTGTTATTCACTGTTGGTGCACTGTAATAATACTTGTATTATAGTTCATCCCAAAATCAAAACTTGGAAGATGTTTTTGTATCCCAAAGTGGCCTCATGTCTGATTTGTCCTTAGAGGTAAAGTGACTATGCAGAGAGTAGCAGCAGCTTAAAACAGTGGGGGGGGGTGCAAAAAGTCTGGGTAGCCACTTGATTAGCTGTTCAGGAGTCTTATGGCTTGGGGGTAGAAGCTGTTAAGAAGTCTTTTGGACCTAGACTTGGCGTTCCGTTACCGCTTGCCATATGGTAGCAGAGAGAACATTTTATGACTAGGGTGGCTGGAGTCTTTGATAGTTTTTAGGGCCTTCTTCTGACACCGCCTGGTATAGAGGTCCTGGATGGCAGAAAGCTTGGCTCCAGTGATGTACTGGGCTGTACGCACTACCCTCTGTAGTCCGACCAGTTGCCATACCAGGCAGTGATTCAACCAGTCAGAATGCTCTCGATGGTGCAGCTGTATAATTTTTTGAGGATCTGAGGACCCATGACAAATCTTTTCAGTCTCTTGTGGGGAAATAGGCTTTGTTGTGCCCTCTTCACGACTCTTGGTGTGTTTGGACCAAGATAGTTTGGTGATGTGGACACCAAGGAACTTGAAGCTCTCAACCTGCTCCACTACAGCCCCGTCGATGAGAATAGGGGCGTGGTTAGTCCTCCTTTTCCTGTATTCCACAATCATCTCCTTTGTCTTGATCACATTGAGGAAGAGGTTGTTGTCCTTTCACCACATTGTCATGTCTCTGACCTCCTTATAGTCTTTCTCGTCGTTGTCGGTGATCAGGCCTACCACTGTTGTCACCGGCAAACTTAATGATGGTGTTGGAGTCGTGCCTTGCCATGCAGTCATGATTAAACAGGGAGTACAGGACGGAACTGAGCATGCACCCTAGAGGTGCCCCCGTGTTGAGGATCAGCGTGGCGGATGTGTTGTTACCTACCCTTACCACCTGGAGGCGGCCCGTCAAGAAGTCCAGGATCCAGTTGTAGAGGGAGGGGTTTAGTCCCAGGGTCCTTAGCTTAGTGATGAGCTTTGAGGGCACTATGGTGTTAAACGCTGAGATGTAGTCAATGAATAGCATTCTCACATAGGTGCTCCTTTTGTCCATGTGTGAATGGCAGTGTGGAGTGCAATAGAGATTGCATCATCTGTGGATCTGTTGGATTGGATCTAGGGTTTCTGGGATAATGGTGTTGATGTGAGCCATGACCAGCCTTTCAAAGCACTTCATGGCTACAGACGTGAGTGCTACGGGTTGGTAGTCATTTAGGCAGGTTACCTTAGTGTTCTTGGGCACAGGGACTATGTTTGTCTGCTTGAAAGATGTTGGTAGTACAGACTCAGACAGGGAGAGGTTGAAAATGTCAGTGAAGACACTTGCCAGTTGGTCAGCGCATGCTCGGAGTATACGGCCTGGTAATCCTTCTGGCCCTGCGGCCTTGTGAATGTTGACCTGTTTAAAGGTTTTACATCGGCTGCGGAGAGCGTGATCACACAGTCGTCTGGAACAGCTGATGCTCTCATGCATGTTTCATTGTTACTTGCCTCAAAGCGAGCATATTAGTTATTTAGCTCGTCTGGTAGGCTCGTGTCACTGGGCAGCTCTCGGCTGTGCTTCCCTTTGTAGTCTGTAATAGTTTGCAAGCCCTGCCACATCTGACGAGCGTCAGAGCCGGTGTAGTACGATTCGATCTTAGTCATGTATTGACATTTTGCCTGTTTGATGGTTCGTCAGAGGGCATAGTGTGATTTCTTATAAGCTTCCTGTTGTATAGCACACTGTATTACTTATACAACTAATATAAGGACAGGACATGAGACGGGAGTAGAAATTAACGTGGGCATTGTTTAATGCATTTCACAGGGAGAACATTCCAAGCATTTCAACGTAGGTAAGCAAGGGGGGTTTACAGGTGCCCTAAAGGGACAAAACTAGAATATCAATATCTGGGTTAGAGTCCCGCTCCTTGAAAGAGGCAGCTCTACCCTTTAGCTCAGTGCAGATATTGCCTGTAATTCATGGCTTCTGGTTGGGGTATGTACGTACAGTCATTGTGGGGACGACGTCATCGATGCACTTATTGATGAGGCCGGTGACTAATGTGGTGCCATCGGAAGAATCCCAGGAACATATTCCAGTCTGTGCAAGCAAAACAGTCCTGTAGTTTAGCATCTGCTTCATCTGAGCACTTTTTTATTCCTGCTTTAATTTTTGCTTGTAAGCAAGAATCAGGAGGTTAAAATTATGGTCAGATTTGCCAAATGGAGGGCGAGGGAGAGCTTTGTACGCATCTCTGTGTGTAAAGTTGTTCTAAAGTTTTTTCCCCCTCTGGATGGACATTTAACATGCTGGTAGAAATGAGGTCAAACTGATTTAAGTTTCACTCCATTAATGTCCCAGGCCACTAGGAGTGCCGCCTCTGGATGAGCGTTTTCCTGTTTGCTTATGGCGGTATACAGCTCATTGAGTGCGATCTTAGTGCCAGCATCGGTCTGTGTTGATGTGTAGACAGCTACCTAAAATACAGATGAAAACTCTCTAGGTAGATAGTGTGGTCTGCAGCTTATCATGAGATTCTCTAGCTCAGGCGAGCAAAACCTTGAGACTTCCTTAGATATCGGGCACCAGCTGTTGTTTACAAATATACATAGACCGCCACCCCTTTTCTTACCAGAGGATGCTTTTCCACCCTGCCGATAGTGTAAAACCCGCCAGCTGTATGTTATGATGTCGTTCAGCCACGACTCTGTGAAACATAAGATATTACAGTTCTTAATGTCCCGTTGGTAGGATATACATGCTTTTAGTTTGTCCCATTTATTTTCCAGCTATTGTACGTTGGCCAACAGTACGGATGGCAAGGCAGATTAGCCACTTGTCGATAAATCCTCACATGGCACCCCGATCTCCTTCTGCGAAATCTACATATTTTTTCCTACAAATGACGGGGATGAGGGCCTGTTCAGGTGTCTGGAGTAAATCCCTCTCGTCTGACTCATTAAACAAAAATTATTTGTCCAATTCAACTTTATTAACATTGTTTTTAGTCTGTAACAGAAAAGACTTAAAGTGCATCAATTTGCCTGAATTTTTTTATTTTTTAAAAATCCTTATTTAAACTGTAAACATTTTTTCACCATTTGATACTGAAAAATAAAATATAATCAATAAATAATAATAATTATTTATTAAAAATGTATCAGCAACATTAACCCCAGGAGCACAATATATGAAACACTTTGGCCTATAAAACAAAAATGAATAAAACAATTTGTGCAGATTTTGTTTTATCAAAATGAGGAAGTCAGGATTAATGGCTACAATGAGCACGTTTTGCAGAGCACAGCTTTTCGAAGCGGGGTTTGAAGCATGATACTGCAACTCTCAGCTCCTGCTCAATGTTTAGCTGGGACCTGGACTTGGTCTTCAGTGCAGCAACAGCAGAGAAGCCAGTCTCACAAAGATAAGATGTTGCAAAAGGAAGAAGAATGCCCATTGCCCTCTGCCCTAAGAGTGGATACTGCCTCTCTACACTCAGCCAGAATTCACTCAGTGTCTGTGATGTGAACCTCAGTCTCAATGTGGAGTCAGATGTCATATCAATGAACTGGTCCTCCTCTGCAGAGCTGAAACCAGTTGGAGCTGGTGCATTGAAAGGATCTCTCACCCAGTCATATTGGGAACTGTTTTCAGGGAAGTACTTTTTAAAGAATCCCATCAGTGATGAAATATGCTCCTTAATATATGGAATCACTGAGGTGGCATCATAGTCAGTAGTGTCAACAAATTCATGCAGGTTCTCGAATGAATCAGTATTTCCTTCATCAAGTCGCCTGCCCCCCATTGCAAGCTTTCGAGTGACAGAGCTGATCTTGTCTGTGACCTGAGGGAGGTGTGTATCTTTCCCTTGAAGCTGTAGATTTAGTTCATTTAGCTTTCCAAATATGTCACTCAGGTAGGCCAGTTTTTCCAGGAAGTCCTCATCACTAAATTTTTCTGCGAGGTCATACTTGTGCTCCTGCTCCGAAAACATTCTTATCTGCTCTCTGAGCTCAAAAACTCGGGACAAGACTTTTCCTCGTGACAGCCACCTTGCTTCACTGTGAAACAGCACAGCTTGATGTTCAGGTCCCATCTCCTCACAGATAGCAGAGAAGACTCTTGTTTTTAGTGGTCTGGTCTTTATAAAATTGACTACACCTACAATGTCAGTCATAACCTCACTTAATTCAGAGGAAAGGTGCCTTGATGCCAGTGCTTCTCTGTGTATAACACAGTGTGTCCACTCAGCATTAGGTGAGGCCTTCTTGATGAGTGCCCAAAGTCCTTTTCTCATCCCTGCCATGGTTTGTGCACCATCACTGCAAACACCAATGCAGTTCTCCCACTTTAGCCAATTCTCAGTCAGGAAGCAGTCCAGCATTTTGAATAGCTCTTCAGCTGTGGCTCTGTCTCTGACATATTTACAAAAAAGTAGATCCTCTCACAGGGAGTTTGTCATGTCAAAACGTACATAAGCGATAAACAAACAGTCTTTGTTGCTGTCAGTTGCTTCATCGAACTGTAAGGCAAAACGTTTGTCTTTGAGTTTATCTACCAGCTGTTCTTTAAGATCGTTAGCAATGTCATTTATATGTCTGGCGACAGTGTCATTGGACAGAGGGATAGTTTTTATTTTTGCAGCACTTGCGTCATTCAGCATGACAGAGACCATGTCTAACTAATGCTGCAGGCAGTATCAGCTCCTCTGCTATGGAGTGTTTTTTTTTTGCATTGAGCAATTTGGTATGCCACCTTATATTATGCTAACAGTGCTCGCTGGTTTACTGAAGTAGCATTCACAAAGCGGGACGATTGTTGGCAATATTCGGCACGTTTTTGCTGAAAAAACTCAAGCGGCTTGATTGGGGTGTAATGTCTTTAAGTGACGCCTTCATTTATTTGGCTTCATGCTGTCCGCTGCCAACATTTTTATACACAGTAAACATACCGGTCTTTCCTCGTCTTCCACCGTAGTCACAGTGAAGCCAAGCGCTACATTGTCTTAGCTTTCGGGAGACTTACATTTGTCTCATTATCTCCGTCTCTCTCCGCCTTTCTTTTCATCCCTGTTAAATATTTTTCCATGGTGTCTCTTAAGGGTTTGTTATCTGCATTTCATATCTCCTGCTCTGTACTGTGTGCTCTTGTTCGGTGCAAAAAAAACATGGCATCGCTCCGAGCCCCCCCAGGGGGGCGCGCCCCACTATTTGAGAAGGACTGCCGTAGGCAAACAAATATATTTTTGTAAATTCAGGCGGTCGCCCCAAAACAGGTTTTGGACCTGGGTCCATCAACTGTCAAGCCAACACCTTAAGTGCTACTCCAATATGTCCAAACCTCTCGATGTGTTCACTCGGTGTTGGATTAAAGTTGCTACAGAGAGAGGGGAGAGCATGCCGCCACACTTCTTTATAGCAAGTCTCTCATGTGTACACACATCTTTGATGGCTTCACAGGCACTATCCCACTTCTGATACCAATGTAACAAACTTGGGGGTAGCTCCAACTGGGACTAGCAAGCCAACACCTTATTCATTACACCAAGAGATCAGAAGGTGGTAAGTGTTCAGTTAAGCTGGCTACAATATATACGTGTATATAGGGTAATGTGTGATCTGGGTGAGGCAGCATTGCCACTAGTGCTCCCAACACAGCAAAACACAATCTTTACCTTCTTAACCTTAACTAACCTAAAGTCAAATACATTTAGACAAACCACCATGTGATCAGCAAGTTTAGGGTTAATGGAGTGAAGTGGGTAATGGGTAGGACCACCAGTATGAACTATATGTCTATACATGGATGGATGCTCTTCATCAACACCATCTTTTCTGTGAAACTAGATATCAGCAATCAATCAACAAGACTAATGAAATGGGGCAAATGAAGACATTAGAACTGCTAAAGGTAATATATTATATTCTGAAACCAATTTCTTACTGGTATATTTTGAACATGATCTGTCAATCCTGAGATCGACGCTCTCTCTCCTCCCCTTCTCCCCAACTCTCTTTCTTTGCATGTGCTGGGGCGAAGTTTCCCCTAGATACAGATCTAGGATCAGCTTCCCCTCCCCAAACCTAACAAGGACCATTAGCGGGGGGAATTCAAACCTGATCCAAAGCCAGGGTCTATTTGGGGAACTTGTCCCCTCCCCCACAACACTACACGTGGATGCGGCTTCCTCAGTTCACCATGCTCATAAAGAAAACAGCAGTGTATTTCAGCTGTAAGTATTTTGAAGTTACTAGCGATATTATTTTAAATGAATTTACATAGCTTCGTTATTATTCAACAATAACTCGGCCAATGTAGCTGTAGCGGGCTACATTTCGTCGATGCATGGAAAAGTATTAACTCTGTTGTAGCATTTTGCTAGCGAGCCATTTTTCCTGGCTATACTGATGGGTTAATTAGCCAGCTAGCTGCTAAAGGTAGCTGGAGTAGACATTTCGGAATGGATTATTATTGCATTGCTTATCTTTGCTATGATGTCTTAGATGTTCTCATATGGAAGAATGTTGTGTTGTGCATAATGTTAAATAACTCCATAGGAGTAATGTTAAACTAGCTACTGGTAGCTAGCTACATTGTAATGCAAATGTGGTCCTAGCTCGGTTGCTTTCCTGTGGCATGCCGAGTTATTTGCGCAAGTCACAATGTGAGACATTTTGTTTAGAGGTGATTGTATTTTGAAATGGCAGCTAGGGAAAGGCATTTGGAATATTTCACTATTCAAATATGGATATCCGGATGGTCCAATTATATATATATATTTTTTGTGAAAACATGTTTTATTTGCTGCAGGACTGGCAGAGACAGTGCGGTGCTAGAAGGGAAGGTTTGATTTGGAGAGACAGTTGTTGCTGTCATAGGTAATCTGTCATACTATACATTTATCAATTCATTATTTTAAAATTGTAATCTAAAAGCAGGAATCTCTCGTGCCAAGGTATGTAGCCAACCGTCAACCACCCCCTAATTTCCTGCATTTTAAAGTTGCAAAATCCATTTTTGAACCTGCAATTGAATGATATATATACCCATTGATTCTTGAAGAATATAACTTATAAATGCCTCATGAGCTTAGTTCAACAGTTGTACCCCATCAGAACTCAGCATATAAGCTTGTTTTACTTCAATGTGGGTAAACAAAGTACATGTAAACAAACACTCTATAGCCTCAAAACATGGTTAAACATGGATCAATCCACTAATGGGAGGGAAATGTAGCCTCAAAATGAGCTGTTATTGGCAGAGAGATTTCAAACTCTTTGTTATTGGTCTATTAACTTAGACCACCTGGTGATGTCACCAAGCAAGCCAAAACTCCACCAATGCAAAACCTGCTGATTTAGAATGTCTTATGTAGATTGTATTTTCAATCAGCAACTATCAGGAAGTTACACTGATAACATGTATTCATAGTTTCATCAGCTGTTGTACAAATATGATACAAAACACCAGCTGAGTTACACCGGCTGCATCTGTGAGTATGAACCTGACAGCGAAAGCTCGAGTGACAGGTGTTCAGGACTCACACAGCCTGGTAATTCTGTGACGGTAGACACCGGCTGCTTTCGTAAGCAAGGGAACATCCGCAGTCTACCGTCAAACTTACCAGGCTGAGTGAGTTCTGAACAAAAATGTAATGTCGTTGCTAGCTAATATGTGGATTTGTTGTTACTCTTATGTATGTTCCATCCTTTTGTGTTTTTCAGGCAAGCCTGGGAAAGAACTGAGAAAACGTACTAAAAAGTCAAGACAGACACCAGAAAGAGGCCCAAGAAGACTTGGACGCAGGAACAGAGGACAGCGAGGGATGTTCAGAACTCACTCAGTCCGGTAAGTTGGTGAGGGTACACTTCGAGACTGCTTACCTGACACGGAGGAAGTCTTTTCTTTTTATCTCCTCTCCCTTACCTTCCCTATGCCCCCCTCCCCTATTGTGTTGGACCGTCATGTGTTTTAATCTTTTCTTTGTTTCCGATTAGGTTTGGAGAATGACTTCTCAACCCAAGACTAAAAGCAGCTGTGAGAGAGCATCAGTTTGGAAGCATTTGGGAAAATGTAAAGTGCTAAAGAAGGTTCCTGGCAAAGAGGATTGACTGTTATGGGTCAGAGCCAGCTCTCACAAACAGAACATGGAAAGACATGAAAACCTGGTGCACAACAAAATGCAAACAGAAAAGGCTCTCCGCAGCCGGTAAAAGGCTAGCATGCCACGAAGATGAAGTTCACACAGGTGAATGGGAGAGTTGTTTCCTCCGACACATTGGTGTGGCTGGCTTCCGGGTTAAGCGGGCATTGTGTCAGGAAGCAGTGCAGCTTGTCAGGGTCGTGTTTCGTGGAGGACGCATGGCTCTCTACCTTCGCCTCTCCCGAGTCCGTAGGGAGTTGCAGCAATGAGACAAGACTGTAACTACCAATTGGATACCACGAAAATTGGGGAGATAAAGGGGTTAAAAGAAGAAGAAAAAAATATATATATATAATATTATGGTCAGCCTTTACTTAATAGGCACTTATTGTAGTCATATTTTAATTTCATCTCTTGAGATGGGAAACAGTTTTCTATTTTTGTTTTTATTCATTTGAATATGGTCTTTATAACAGAAGATACAATTAGGTGAACTTTTAGTTATGAATATAAACTGGCAATATTCTAGTGGCCAATCTTCGTTGCAATAGGCCCATGAAATAATATCAGCTTTTATGATGCTGGTAAAGATAGTATCTATAGGTTATACACTGAGTGTACAAAATAATAAGGACACCTTCCTAATATCTAGTTATCCCCCCACCCCCTTTTGTCCTCAGAACAGCCTCAATTTATCGGGGTATGGATTCTACAAGGTGTTGAATGCGTTCCACAGGGATGCAGGCCCATGTTGAAGCCAATGCTTCCCACAATTGCCAAGTTGGCTGGATGTCCTTTGGTTGGTGGAACGGAACGGAACATGAGTGTGAAAAACCCATCAGCATTTATTGTCATGAATCTTGCCCTGGCGGCAGTTCTGCAAAGTGGTCACAAGCTGGCACAGGCATAAAGTAATATATGATTTTAAACCTAACCTTAACCCTAACCACACTGCTAATCCTTACCTTAAATTAAGTCCATAAAACACAATTATTTTCCACAAATATTTACAATATTGCCAATTTTGGCTTTGCATCTGCCATATCTTGAGAAATGTCTGCCTCCAGGGCAATATTCATGTCAAACGTCAAGCTGCGACTGGGAGAGGGAATGTAAAATCGATAACGAAATAGTTTTGACAATTAACATACGTTTTATTATGAAAAGTACAATATATCCATGTACACATCAGATAGATGCTCTTTCTCTGCTACCTCATTCTATTTCTCTAATTCTCTGGTCTAGTATTCCCTGGTTATGTTTCAATTCTCCCTCCTCTATTTCCTCACATCTTCCTCAGACTTCTTTTCCTCTTTCTTTTCCTCCTCCTTACTTTCTCCAACATTTTCCATCTGTTGTATCTTACTGGCCTTCTCTTGCTTCACTACTTTTTTGGCTTTTCCCTTTGTCTTTTTGACCTTCCCTTCCTGAATTCTTTGGACAAGGAGATAAAGTCATGTAAGTTTATAGGTTCTCTTCTCTTGATCTGCAAAATCTAGAGCTATGCGATACTGTAGAAGGACATGTGGCCAATATACCCTTCTTGTATTTCCTCCCACTTGTGGGGCCACTACTGCCATTTCCTGGAGCCGCTTCCTGCTGGTCTGGCTCAGGTTGGTGATGGGGGCCAGGTGAGGCATGTGGCGGTATTGGAAGTTCTCTGTAGCGGACGGAGTGATAATGACAGACCTGAGAGGAGTCCGAGGCCTTGGGACATTCTCTGGGGAGGGAGGGGCCACAGCAGAGGGCAGGGCCTGTAGGGCTTCAGCCAGGGTCCAGGGTGCTGAGGTCACAAGAGCAGAGAGGCTAGTCTTGCCAGACACAGGACCAGAGACCTTCCCTGGGCTTTGTAGGACCAGAAAGTAAAGGAAAATATCAGGAAAAGGCTATGTTAAAAACAATCTGTAGATATACTTTATAACTACTCTATACACATTGCAGATACATGACTACACTCAATAAGTTGGAGTAACTTACAAAGCTCTGGACATTGTTCTTTTTTTATGACTTGAGGAGCCTGTTCTCGGCTATACTGGTCTGCATTTCTGCCATGCTGTCTATAATTTCAGCCATCTCTCCAGTGCATTTCTTGAATGCCACTTTCAACCTCCAAGTCATTCAGCCAACTGTCCAGGTCTACTGCCTTAAGATCACCTTCACTGCAGTTTCTCTTCATCACTTGGATCAGTGCCCTCACCTGCTCGCCCATCCTCTTGACCTCCCTAGCCACGTCTTCATCCCTCAGTCTCTCCTTCCTCCTCCCCATTCACTTCGCAATCCATCCTCTACAGCATCCCTTATTCTTCTTCTGCCTCTTGGTTGATGTGCTGACTGTCATTGTGCGTCTTCAGACCTTCCTCCAGGTTGAGTTCTATTGAGGTCAGGTTCTCTTTGATCCTCCTCAGACTCTCCTCGTTGGTGTTGGTCCACTGTGTCTTCTTGTCCAGCTGCTGCTTGCAGGGCCGGACAGTGGGAACCACCTCCATCTGGTGTGACACCTTCTTCAGGGCACTCACAGAGGCAGGGAGGAGGATGTTGGGCTTGGCCACAATAATCTCAACAGATATAGGGTCAAACCACTGAGATGTGACACGCACACACACAAATTTTAAAAAATGTGTGTGTGCGTGTGTAAGTGGGGAAGAGGAGATAGACAGGTCATCATCCTCGTCCATTTCCCTCACTTCAAACTCGTCACTTTTCCATCCTCAACTTTCAGCGTTGGTGTCCTCTTTTCATGATCCTCATCATCACACTGTGTATCAAAGTCAACATGTCAGAGACCATCCTCCTCACAGTGATGTCACTCAACAGACATGTACGGTAGGGTATAACTCTTCTACCTCCGATTCACAGTCAGTGAAGGAGTAGATGGAAAAGTCATCAGAAATGGAGGATGAGATCACGTCATGATATTTTCTCTCTATCAGCCGAGTCACCCTTCCAGACTGAGGAGACAAAGGCTCAACTCATGGCAGCCATAGAATACACTGGCATTGACCCTCAAGGAAATGTAGAATATGTAGGCAATTCAACATGGTTGTACAAGTAGTGAGTAATACATGGGTAACTGAAAACTCGCATAACATTAGGGGTGGGGCTAAAGACCTTCCATAGTATAGGATTCTTTAGCATCTCGAATGGATAATTGTCAATTCAACCAAGCCAACCAAAATGGCCATATGAATCAACAGATTGATCTATCTGTTGTGTCTCTATGGGAACAGCAGAGATGACCTGGCTGAGGCTCTGGATTGATGTTCCATCCATCCCTGTATGTCTGGTCCTGCCCACAGATCACAATGATTGGCTATAAACAGTAAATTATTAATTATACACTGCTTTGCTCATTGCAGAATGTATAACTAATGTGCATATGTTACTGATTTCAGTTCAAAATGACTTATAGGTTTTGTTCTTCTGTACACCTTGCCGGTTGACCACATCACAGAATCAGGGGTGTTTACCCTCATTGGATTCATCTGTCAACACATCACTCAATTTAAAAGGTGATAATATAACAAAAACAGGACAAAACAGACATGTATTGTATATTTACCACATAAGGGCTGCGTCTTAAAGCTCTTTTGATTCTCTCATTATTACGATCCATTGCTTTCTGGGGGAAACATTTCCATCAATATTGTATGAATATATATAATATATATGTGTGAGTGTGTATATACACAGATTTGGATAACATTAAGAGACCACTGCAAAATGATCAGTTTCTCTGGGTTTACTATTTATAGGTATGTGTTTGGGTAAAATGTACATTTTTGTTTTATTCTATAAACTACTGACATTTCTCCCAAATTCAAATATTGTCATTTAGAGCATATATTTGCAGACAATTACAACTGATCAAAATAACAAAAACAGATGCGGTGTTGTCAGACCTCGAATAATACTGTTTTAACTTAGGAAGAGTTCTGAAATCATTATTTGGTGGAATAACCCTGATTTTCAATCACAGCTTTCATGCGTCTTGGCCACCAGTCTTTTACGTTGGTGTTGGGTGACTTTATGCCATCCTGGCTCAAATTCAAGCAGCTTGGCTTTGTTTGATGGCTTGTGACCATCCATCTTCCTCTTGATCACATTTCAGAAGTTTTCAATGGGGTTCAGGTCTGGAGACTGGGCTGGACATGACAGGGTCTTGATCTGGTGGTCCTTCCATCCTCCACCATCCTCCACCAAATTTCACAGTGGGTACGAGACACTTGTAGGCCTTTCCAGGTCTCCGTCTAACCATTAGACGGCCAGGTGTTGGGCAAAGCTGAAAATTGGACTCATCGGAGAAGATGACCTTACTCCAGTGGTGGTCTTTTGAAAACCTCAGCCAGGCACTTCTTTGCTTCTCATTGATGAGGGGCTTTTTTCTAGCTTTGCACAACTTCAGCCCTGCCCCTAGGAGCCTGTTTCAAACCATCCTCACCGTGCACTTCACCTCAGCTGCATTTGCCATTCTTTTTGTAGGTTAACTGCTTTGTTCAGGGGCAGAACGACAGATTTTTACCTTGTCAACTCTGGGATTCGATCTTGAAACCTTTTGGTTACTAGTCCTACGCTCTAACCACTAGGCTACCTGCCACCCCAATGAACCGCTGTCTTTGAAATTTTAAGGATGGAAGCATCCTGTATCCCTCTGCCAGTAAAGCCCTTCTTTTCCTCACTCAAAATGTTCCTTTTCAACTCTTCTGGCATGGTTAATAGTTATTTTTTGATTCCAATTACTTTTGAGGTACAACTAGCACTGATTTAAACATCCAGCTGGTCCTATTGCAAGAGGATAGTGATGACCACAGCAGTGGTTTTTATACTTTTCCTCGTTAAATAAGATTTGGTTCAGGTGATCACCTAATCAGTACCCCATTCAGTAGAATGAGGTGTGCCTGTGTTGGAAATCAACAGACACTGGAATGGAATTTCTGCCATACATGTAGAGATGCTGATTACAGAAACATTTGTTAATTCTTTCCAGAGCTCTATGAGTGTATGTGGTACCCTGTATACAGGTTGGGAAGGCTGTGCACCAAAAGGCCAAAGGTTACCTGCAACAACCTGAGTGAAGAAAGAGATTATACAGATGAAATCAAATCTGAACACAGTGTATGTAGGGAATTAATGCTTGGTTACGTCATAATACATTGCAAGAGAAAGGCTTGTTTGGAGCCTAACTAGTGGTATTGTCTTCTCACTGGTTGTAGCTAGCTAATTAATGAAAGTGATGTGCATATTTCCTACTGACTGAGTAATGGTTGTATCGATGGTTGGTTGGATGTTTTTTTTTTTTTACATAGATAGGCTAACAGGATATCAATAGAAAGAAACCATTCCTTGCCCCCCCGAAAATAATTTTGCACTTTGAGTAACAAGCACTAAGGGACCACAATGGAATTTGTTTTATTGCGTTGTCCCTGACACGTTTTATTTTATTAAACGTTTTTTCTACGTTTTTATTTTTTTTTACTAAACTGTCAAATATATCTATCTCACTTTCTATCTAACTCAAATGGGCTGTTGAGAACTCTGATCATCACATTTCAGGCACAAGCCAGCAGGTGGCAGTGTCTTTAAATGCAGCACTGCCTTAGTGCACTTCATGATCTGCACATCAAATAACTTTGGTTGTGAACGTGATTAATAAAAAGTCCATTACATTTGCTTTGGTTTAGCAATCTATCTACCCTGTCTTAGTTAAAGTGTTGTGCAATATTGGAGGACAGGTGTCGTAACTGACATTTTTGTATTGTGCTTGATTATCCACTGGTATTAGTTTGACATATGTACTGAGCATCAAAAATCAGTTTTGAAAGATGTGGTGGAAGAATTTGGGGTGAGCTGTTGTAACTTCTCAAGGGATATATTCCGTGTTGGACTGTGATGTTATGCGATTCTTAGACTACTGGTATGTCTGCGTCCTAACACAAGGCCATTGTGTTCCGGAACTATTGATTAATAGAAAACACTTGTGTGAATACAATATGATTGTATTATCACCTCCCACTATATAAGGGACATGTAACCATTTCATCCTTGCTGTGAAAATAGAGGTGGCTCTCCTCTGCAGCTGCTTGTATTAAATATGTTTATTACATTGTTAAATATAGGATTATCACCACAGCAAGCAAAGTACTTGGAGTCAAACACAGGCCTGGATGAGATCTTTTAGGTCAGGGCCCTCCGCAAGTCTCACAAAATCATTTTAGACCCAAGCCACCCCTTGTACCCAGACTTTGAACTACTCCCCACTGGGCACAGGTATTGGGCACCCCTCAGCAAGAAAAACAGAACTAGACAATCATTTGTGCCAGGTGTGATATCCCTCCTAAATAGCTCGGGCTGATGTTCCTATCGAATCAGTAAGGCCAGCAGGCTAGTCATTTTTTAAATGTTTTATTGGTATGTAACTTGTGAAAGTTGTATTGTAAATGTTGTTTTGTATTTAAACGCCACTTTAAACATGTACATGACACTGCAACAAAATTTCCCCATGGGGACAATAAAGTCAGTAAGTAAACCCTGCCTTAATTTTTGAATAGAATTTTCCACAACTGTGGTTGAGGTTCAAGAGTTTTACTCCTGAGTTGAGGCTAACGAGTGGCATTGATCCTGTTATTATCATGTAATTTGTTTTGTTTATTGTCAATACATGTCTCAGGTTATCAAAGGATGCCTTCAGTCTTGGAACTACAGTTTTTGGCGATGGGCATGGTAAGTTAGCAAGGAGGGGCTGAGTGACACAAGCTCATCACATACCCCTTCCACCACAAGACAGTGACCCAGATACTCCTCAGCATTGGGCTTCTGGTGCTCCTCTGTGGTGGGATTGAGAAGAGTGTGGGCACTGTTTGGTTCCTCCTCATGTTTCAGCTGCTCTCTATCAACACAGGGGTGTTGTACACAATTCTGGGGCTGGTAGCGTTTGGTGCATCTGCCCAGAATCAAGTGGGTATGGCCACAGTGTACTCACTTATGGTTAAGAGCTTCCTTTTTGGGGTCAGCGTACCCTGCCCTGGCTGTTTCTGCTCATAAAATGTTTGGTCCCACACACTGTCTTACTCTGCAACGTCATCATCACAGGGCAGGATCTGTATCCTTACTCCAAATAACTGATGCACTCTGCAGTCGCAGAGGTAAAAGAGTTGTACCCTACCGTCCATGTCTTTGTTGAGTGACATCACTGTGAGGAGGATGGTCTCTGACAAGTTGACTGATACACAGTGTGATGATGAGGATCATGTAAGGAGGACACCACCGCTGAAAGTTAAGGATGAGGAGGATATAAAAGGTTACAAAGCTTGAAGTGAGTTATATGGTAGAAGACGACGATCTGTCTCTCCACTCCTACGACAAGTCAGACTTCCTGGTTAGTTCTGCATGTTGCATGGGGGATTGGAAATGATAGAGACAATTATATTGATAGATCTCAAAATGTATCTGCAATATTAAAGCAGATCTACCCCCCTCTCCCCCACACACACGTTTTTGAATAACTCTTGCTGAATGTGGAGAATGGACTATGACCAGCTAGCTCTCTGACACACAGCTTGATGATGGTAATGACGCCTCTACTGAGGACAGTCCAGAGCCTCCAAAGGAACCACAAGGACCACTGAAGGACCATCGACTGGTAGGCATCTTTTAAATTTGTGTGTGTGCGTGTCACATCTCAGTGGTTTGACCCTATATCTGTTGAGATTATTGTGGCCAAGCCCAACATCCTCCTCCCTGCCTCTGTGAGTGCCCTGAAGAAGGTGTCACACCAGATGGAGGTGGTCCCCACTGTCCGGCTCTGCAGGCAGCAGCTGGACAAGAAGACACAGTGGACCAACACCAACGAGGAGAGTCTGAGGAGGATCAAAGAGAACCTGACCTCAATAGAACTCAACCTGGAGGAAGGTCTGAAGATGCACAATGACGGTCAGGACATTAATCAAAAGGCAGAAGAAGAATGAGGGATGCTGTAGAGGATGGATTGCGAAGTGAATGGGGAGGAGGAAGGAGAGACTGAGGGACAAAGACCTGGCTAGGGAGGTCAAAAGGATGGGCGAGCAGGTGAGGGCACTGATCCAAGTGATGAAGAGAAACTGCAGTGAAGGTGATCTTAAGGCAGTAGGCCTGGACAGTTGGCTGAATGACTTGGAGGTTGAAAGTGGCATTCAAGAAATGCACTGGAGAGATGGCTGAAATTATAGACAGCATGGAATGCCTGACAGCTTGAAAGACATTTTGGACACTACAGGGCAAATGGTTTATACTTTGTTAAAGCTCTCGTGTATATTCTGCACTATGCAATGATATGGGCAGCGACCATGTAACGTTTGTACAACAAACAGAAGTGCGCTGGTTATCAAGGGGCAAAGTATTGACACATTTTTTAGAATTGAGAGACGAGCTTAAAGTTTTCTTTACTGACCATTTTCACTTGTCTGACCGCTTGCATGATGATGAGTTTCTCACACGACTGGCCTATCTGGGTGATTTTTTTTCTCTCCTGAATGATCTGAATCTAAGATTACAGGGACTCTCCGTAACTATTTTCAGGGTGCAGGACAAAATTTAGGCTATGATTAAGAAGTTGGAGCTCTTCTCTGTCTGCATTACAAGGACAACACACAGGTATTGCCATCATTGTATGATTTTTTTGTGTGCAAATGAACTCAAGCTTACGGACAATGTCAAATGTGATATAGCGAAGCAACTGAGTGAGTTGGGTGAGCAATTAAGCAGGTACTTCCCTGAAACGAATGACACAAACAACTGGATTAATTATCCCTTTCATGCCCTGCCTCCAGTCCACTTACTGATATCTGAACAAGAGAAATTGCAACAACCGGTTCTGTGAAAATTTAATTTAATCAGAAGCCATTGCCAGATTTCTGGATTGGGCTGTGCTCAGAGTATCCTGCCTTGGCAAATCGCCTGTTAAGACTGATGCACTTTGCAACCACGTACCTATGTGAGAGTGGATTCTCGTCCCTCACTAGCATGAAAACTAAATACAGGCACAGACTGTGTGTGGAAAATGACTTAAGACTGAGACTCTCTCCAATACAACCCAACATTGCAGAGATATGTGCATCCTTTCTAGCACACCCTTCTCATTAACCTGTGGTGAGTTATTCACAATTTTCGATGAACAAATAAAGTTTTATATGTAAGATAGCTAAATAAAGAGCAACATTATTGATAATTAATATATTCTTACTTGTGCCCTGGTCCTATTAGAGCTCATTGTCACGTTCCACGAGCCGAGTTGTGACAAAAACTCACACTTGTTCTTATGTTTAATACATGTATTGTATAGTGTGTGTCTGGCAGGCTCACAGTGATGGCAAAAAACAACATTTGAGAGTGCGCTGTCCCTTATGCTAGAGGGGGTACGTAGCTGGAGGTTGAATATTTAAAGGGGTACGGGACTATAAAAAGTTTGGGAACCACTGCCCTAGATGTTAACCTATTTCATTTGGGTGAGGGGTGGAGGAGGGTGAGATTTGGTCCACCTTCTCCTTTAAGGTTATGGGGAAAAAATGATTCTCTATTTTGGAATAAACCAATAGATTTTTTAAATAAAATTAAGAGTGCAGCCAGACCTTTGTTGTTTCCCATCAGATTAGAAAAGTTGGAGATAATATACATTAAATGTTACACATTGTTTTTGTAGACCCACTCCAATTTGCACACCGCCCAAACAGATCCACAGGTGATGCAATCTCTATTGCACTCCACACTGCCCTCTCCCACCTGCACAACACGCTGATCCTCAACACTGGAGCCCCTCAGGGGTGTGTGCTCAGTCCCCTCCTGTACTCCCTGTTCACCCACGACTGCTTGGCCATGCACGACTCCAACACCATCATTAAGATTGCAGACGATGCAACAGTGGTAGGCCAAATCACCGACAACGACGAGACAGGCCATAGGGAGGAGGTCAGACCTGGACGGGTGGTGCAAGAATATCAACCTATCCCTCAACGTAACCAAGACTAAGGAGATGATTGTGGACTACAGGAGAAGGAGGATCGAGCACGCTCCCATTCTCATCAATGTGGCTGTAGTGGAGCAGGTTGAGAGCTTCAACTTCCTTGGTATCCACATCACCAACAAACTAGAATAGTCCAAACACACCAAGACAGTCGTGAAGAGGGCATGACAAAGCCTATTCCCCCTCAGGAAACTAAAAAGATTTGGCATGGGTCCTCAGATCCTCAAAAGGTTCTACAGCTGCAACATCGAGAGCGTTGCATCACTGCCTGGTACGTCAACTGCTCGGCCTCAAACCGCAAGGCACTACAGAGGGTAGTTGTAACGGTTTTCTTCTGGTGAAGGAGAGGCGGACCAAAATGCAGCGTGGTTATAACTTTAATAATGAAACCATACATGAATAAACTACAAAAACAAGAAACGTGAAAACCCGAACCAGTCCCGTGTGGTACAAACACTGACACAGGAGACAACCACCCACAAAACCCAACACAAACCAGGCTACCTAAATATGGTTCCCAATCAGAGACAATGACTAACACCTGCCTCTGATTGAGAACCATATCAGGCCAAACATAGAAATAGACAAACTAGACATATAACATAGAATGCCCACTCAGATCACACCCTGACCAAACAAAACATGGAAACATACAAAGCAAACTATGGTCAGGGTGTGACCGAGGTGATTATGATATGAAATATTGCGTCAGGACATCTATCATGCTGTGAAGATCCTTCTTGTATATGAACTCATTTCAAATGTAAGGTATTGAAAGCATTCTATTTTTACTGTCTGTAAATGTATTTACAAAATTCAACATGGCTGCCTATTCAGATGCTCTAGGAAGGTTGTGTAAATACAGAGAGAAGAGTTAAATTAGAGTAAAATATCCATACTTGTAGCACATTCATATTGTACCATGTATTGTTCAATTCGTACATTTAAATTGCAGTAACTATTCAGTCATTGTGCTTTGTTTTTCATCGGTTCATTAAAGAATAGGTCTTTGATTAAGTCGTGATAAAGTGTAAAAATTGTGTTCCTTTGAACTTTTTCTCTTGCATTACTGATATTGAATAACGTGTTCCATCATGACCTGTTACATGACACTTACCACTTGATCCAGTTGTTTATGCAAAATAGCTATTTGTATATAAACAGTATAACTTGTAAACATGCATGTCACGAATCCCGCTTCCTGAGTCTGTGTTTGCCTGTGTTTCTGTCCTGGAGTGTGTTTCCGGTGTCCTGGAACGCACCCTGTCTGGTTGCCGGGCGAATTAGCTTGTTGAGAGATCGATGTTCACCCGCACCTGTATCCCATCAGTAATCTGCACACCTGTCCTGATCATCACCTCTCCCCTTCAAAAGCTCTGACCTGACATCCATTCCCTGCCGGATCGTTAGCCACGAACAGTATGTTGTGCCAGAGTATCAGCCTCAAGTTGGATAGAATTTGTTTTGTTGTTTGTTACGTATGGCTTGCCTTGAACTTACCTCTGTTTGTTCTGTCTTCAGTTACTCACCCGGATCATTTACCCCATCCCCGCCTGGTCGTCAGAGGATTCCGCTTCCCCATTGGATCCACCTATTTACTCCCATCAACTCACCACCGCTACCCGCTACACCACCTGGATATATCTACCCATTCACATTCACTTGTAAATAAATACTCACCTTCTTCCTACTCTCCTTGTCCTGGTCTGCTTCTGGGTTCGATTTTGAAGAATCGTGACAGAACGATCCGGCCAAGAATGAACCCAGCGGACCTGGATTCCGTTTGCCATGCCATTACCCAGCAGGGGAAGACAGTGGGACAACACAAGACGGCGCTACAGGAGATAGCGGTTACAATCCAGAAATTATCTGCTAGTTTGACACAGATCCAGGATCAGCTCAGTTTGCTTTCCATCTCACCTGCCGTGCCTGATGCGGTTTCCTTCCGTGAACCCAAGGTACCGACGCCTGATAAATATGAAGGGGATTTGGGAAGATGCCGTTCGTTTCTTATGCAGTGTGGGTTAGTGTTTGATCTGCAGCCCCATTCTTACGCCACTGACAAGGCTAGGATAGCCTTTGTTATTGAACTGCTGCGTGGAAGAGCTCTGGATTGGGCTTCAGCCGTTTGGGAACGACAGGGGACCTGCATGGCTTCATACCAGGAATTCACGGGAGAGATGAGAAGGCTTTTTGACCATCCAGTCCGAGGTAAGGACGCAGCTAAACGTTTGTTCACTCTTCGCCAAGGAGCTCGCAGTGTGGCAGACTTTATGATCGAGTTCAGGACATTGTCTGTGGAGAGTGGTTGGAATGAGGAGTCACTACAAGCGGCTTTTTACCAGGGGTTGTCGGAGCAACTCAAGGACGAGCTGATATCCTATCCAGAGCCTAGTGACCTAGACAGCTTGGTCACTTTATCTATTCGGGTAGATAATAGAGTCCGAGAGAGAAGGAGGGAGAAGCAGTGGGGCCCATCCAATCAATCAGCAACTCGGTTACCATTCGGTTCAGGAAGTGAACCAGAACGTATTGATCGTTATTCCCCACATGGGATTAGTGGAGGGGTCTTGCCACCAGAGCCTGAATCAATGCAAGTGGGGCGACATGCGCTAACTAAGGAGGAGCGCCAACGTAGACGTGAGACCAACAGCTGTCTCTACTGTGGTAGCTCAGGACATTACATCTCCTCTTGTCCACAGCGCTCGTTAAACTGCCCGGCTCGCTAGTTTTGGGAGGAATTTTAGCGAGCCAGATTCAACCTCTCAAGAATCCTGTCAGACCCCGTTTTCCTGCGACCCTTATGAATAAGGATCAGAGCTTAGAGATGAACGCTTTTATCGATTCAGGTGCCGATGGCAGCTTTATTGATGCTGACTTGGTGGAACAGCTGGGGCTTTCCAAGGAGGAATTGCCGGAAGCCATTGAAGCAACCACTCTGAACGGCAGTAGTCTGGCACGGATCACTATGAGGACTGAACCGGTTAAGATGTTGTTGTCGGGTAATCATTCAGAGTTTATCTCCTTCTTCATTCTGTCCTCGCCCCATGTTCCTCTGGTTCTTGGTTACCCCTGGCTGAAGGAACACAATCCCTCGTTTGATTGGGTGACGGGTAAGGTAACTAGTTGGAGCATTGATTGTCATGCTAACTGTCTTAGGACTGCCTGTTCTCCTGCCATTTCCAGTCAGGTCAGTGACTCTGCTCCTCCTGATTTGTCCCTGGTTCCAGAAACATATCACGAGTTGGGTGAAGTATTCAGTAAACAGAAGGCTCAGTCCCTTCCTCCCCACCGACCTTATGACTGTGCGATTAATCTGTTTCCTGGAGCCGCCTTTCCCAAAGGACGGTTATACAGTATCTCTCGACCTGAACGTGAGGCCTTGGAGACCTACATCAAGGAGTCTCTAGCTGCAAGTCTCATTCGGCCCTCGTCATCACCTCTGGGAGCAGGATTTTTTTTTTGTGAGCAAGAAGGATGGCACTCTTCGACCGTGTATTGATTATCGGGGTTTGAATGATATTACGGTCAAGAACAAGTATCCCCTGCCCTTGATGAGCTCGGCTTTCGATTCTTTACAGGGTGCTACGGTTTTTACGAAGCTTGATTTACGTAATGCTTATCATTTGGTTCGGATCAAAGAGGGGGACGAGTGGTTGACTGGGTTCAATACTCCGATGGGACATTTCGAGTACCAGGTGATGCCGTTTGGACTGACCAACGCTCCTGCTGTGTTCCAAAGTATGGTGAATGACGTTCTGAGAGATATGATTGGTATTTTTGTGTTCGTTTACCTGGATGATATCCTCATCTTCTCGAAGGAGCTTTCTAGCCACGTTCAACATGTCAAGCAGGTCCTGCAGCGGTTATTGGAGAACCGTCTGTTCGTGAAGGCTGAGAAGTGTGATTTTCACGCCCACACGACGTCCTTCCTCGGTTACATCATCTCCAGGGGAGAGATCAAGATGGACCAAGAGAAGGTTCGGGCGGTTCGGGATTGCAGCTCCAGAGATTCCTGGGGTTTGCACATTTTTATCGGAGGTTTATCCGTGATTACAGCCGGGTGGCCGCCCCTTTAACTGTACTGACGTCTTGCACCAGAAAGTTCTGTTGGTCTCCTGAGGCAGACCGAGCATTTCTAGATTTGAAGAGCCGATTCACCAACGCCCCGATTCTCTCTCAACCTGACACTTCCCGTCAGTTCGTTGTGGAGGTGGATGCGTCTGATGTGGGGGTGGGCGCCATCCTGTCCCAGCGTAGCTCCACTGACGGTAAACTCCATCCCTGCGCCTTCTACTCTTGTCTTTCTCCAGCTGAAAGAAACTACGATGTGGGTAACCGGGAGCTTCTCGCTGTGAAGCTTGCCTTGGAGGAGTGGCGTCACTGGTTGGAGGGAGCGGAGCAACCGTTTGTGGTCTGGACTGACCACAAGAATCTGGCTTACGTGCAATCGGCTAAACGTCTCAACTCTCGTCAGGCCCGGTGGGCTTTGTTTTTTGGACGCTTCAATTTTTTCCCTGACGTTCCGACCTGGGTCGAAGAACGGGAAGGCGGACGCCCTGTCCCGGATGTTCTCCAAGACGGAGGAGAGTGAGGCCAAGACTGAGACGATTCTTCCCCAGAACGTTGTCGTGGGAGCCGTTACATGGAGGATTGAGGAGGAGGTGATGGCGGCTCTTCGGACACAGCCCGGGCCCGGTAACGGTCCACCCGGTCGGTTGTTCGTGCCTGAGTCGGTTCGTTCTGCGGTCCTTCAGTGGTCCCACGCCAGCAAGATAGCTTGTCACCCTGGTGTTGCTCGGACTATGGCGCTACTGCGCAGACGATTTTGGTGGCCTGCCATGGGAGAAGATACCCGGAGGTTTGTTGCCGCTTGTCCTGTTTGTGCGCAGAATAAGAGTACCAATCGGGCCAGCTCTGGGCTTCTTCACCCCCTACCTATTCCCCGACGACCTTGGTCGCATCTGGCCCTGGATTTTGTCACGGGGTTGCCCTCTTCTGTTGGTAACACGGTTATTCTGACCATTGTGGATAGATTCAGCAAGTTTGCCCACTTTGTTCCCCTCTCCAAGCTGCCTTCTGCCACTGAGATGTCCGAGATCCTGGTTAGTTCCACGGGTTGCCCTGTGACATTGTTTCTGACCGTGGTCCTCAGTTTACCTCTGCTGTCTGGAAATCCTTCTGTTTGGCCATTGGAGCTACAGTCAGTCTCACATCTGGATTTCACCCCCAATCTAATGGTCAGGCGGAGAGAGCCAACCAGAAGATGGAGTCCACGCTGCATTGTCTTGTCTCCTCTGATCCCACCTCTTGGTCATCTCAATTACCCTGGGTCGAGTATGCCCATAATACCCTTCCTTCATCTGCCACTGGGATGTCTCCCTTCCAATGCCTGTACGGTTACCAACCTCCCCTTGTTTCCTTCTCAGGAGAGGGATCTTTCCGTTCGTGGTGGAGAGAATCATAACCCTGCTGTGGTCCGACTCAAATTGCCGGCAACGCTTCGGGTACACCCCACCTTTCATGTCTCCTGCCTCAAGCCGGTTCACCTCAGTCCTCTGTTGCCACCTCCTCCTCGGATGATCGGAGGTGGTCCTGTCTACACGGTGCGCCGCATCATGGACTCCAGACGGCGGGGTCGAGGGTTCCAATATCTCGTGGATTGGGAAGGATATGGTCCAGAGGAGAGGAGTTGGATTCCTCGGCGTCAGATCCTTGATGACGACCTGCTTCGTGACTTCTACCGCCTGCACCCTGGCGCTCCAGGTAGTCCGCCCGGTGGCGTTCGTCGGAGGGGGGGTACTGTCACGAATCCCGCTTCCTGAGTCTGTGTTTGCCTGTGTTTCTGTCCTGGAGTGTGTTTCCGGTGTCCTGGAACGCACCCTGTCTGGTTGCCGGGCGAATTAGCTTGTTGAGAGATCGATGTTCACCCGCACCTGTATCCCATCAGTAATCTGCACACCTGTCCTGATCATCACCTCTCCCCTTCAAAAGCTCTGACCTGACATCCATTCCCTGCCGGATCGTTAGCCATGAACAGTATGTTGTGCCAGAGTATCAGCCTCAAGTTGGATAGAATTTGTTTTGTTGTTTGTTACGTATGGCTTGCCTTGAACTTACCTCTGTTTGTTCTGTCTTCAGTTACTCACCCGGATCATTTACCCCATTCCCGCCTGGTCGTCAGAGGATTCCACTTCCCCATTGGATCCACCTATTTACTCCCATCAACTCACCACCGCTACCCGCTACACCACCTGGATATATCTACTCATTCACATTCACTTGTAAATAAATACTCACCTTCTTCCTATTCTCCTTGTCCTGGTCTGCTTCTGGGTTCGATTTTGAAGAATCGTGACAATGCATTTGTAAAGAAATAATAATCATTGATTTTCTATACTTAGTCTTGGTTGTACAACGACCAATTATTATATATATATTTTTTATCTCCCAATTGGTAGTTGCAGTCTTGTCCCATTGCTGCAACTCCGCTATGGACTCGGGAGAAGCGAAGGTCAAGAGCCATGCATCCTCCGAAACAGGACCCTGCTAAGCTGCACTGCTTCTTGACACACTGCCGGCTTAACCCAGAAGCCGCACCAACGTGTTGGAGGAAACACCGTCCAGCGGGGCCATTTGTACGTCGCCTCATGGGACTCCCGGTCACGGCCGGCTGTAACACAGCCTGAGATCGAACCCAGGTCTGTAGTGACACCTCAAGCACTGCGGTGCAGTGCCTTACACCGCTGCGCCACTTGGGAGGCCCAACTACCTTATTTTCTAAAGATGACATCATAATCTGCCCTTGTAGCCCACACTCTTGATAACCTCAACCACTGCTCCCTGCTCCAGAATTTACAATAATGTTGACTGATGCATTGCCCAACAAACTGCATGTAATGGATCTAATTTACTGGTGAGTGGATGCTATTTCATTTCATTGCTGAAAAACGGAATACATCAGTGTAATATAAATTGCCTGATTTATAAAGATTGTATAAATCAAGAGTGCCAAGAGATTTGTCTACCGTATGTGTAGAACAACACAAAGTACAAGCCAAAAGGAGTGGTCTTACATTCAACTGACAATCAAAAACTTCTTGCATTGATTTGACCCTGAACATTCAGAGTTTGATTGACTCTTCAAACCAAAATCATCAGTGAAGAAACCGTGTACCTTTTAAGTACTACCTCAAACCCCATGTCCAAGTATATTACATTTCAACGTATAACAAATGAGAGAGCTCTGTCATTCAATGAATTTTCTATGTTATCAATCTGTCAATGAAGACACCGGTGCCCCTGGCAAGATAAGGAGAATGTGTGACACAGTGATGGTAGATTTTCCTAACCAAACATCCCGTTATGTTCAGCATGAGAACTCAACACACATTTCAAGCATATTATTTATTTTTATTTAACCTTTATTTGACTAGGCAAGTCAGTTAAGAACAAATTCTTATTTACAATGACGGCCTACCCTGGCCAAACCAGGACAGAGCTGGGCCAATTGTGCACCGCCCTATGGGATTCCCAATAACGGCCAGATGTGATACAGCCTGGAGTCGAACCAGGGACTGTAGACTGAGAAGCAGTGGCTTAGACCACAGCGCCGCACATAAACATATTACCACTTAACTACACTATTAAGCCCACTTAAAGCTGTGACATACTGCAGTGTATCACAGTTATTTTCAACCACAATAAGGTTGGAGTAAGGATAGAGATCCCCCTGCTTTAATGGGGTTGCAGAGGAAGAGAGTGTGGGACCAAAAGTGTTACTATGACCAGAAACAGCCAGGCCAGGGCTAACATGGGTACACTGACCCCAAAAAGAAAGCCCTTAACCATAAGTGAGTACACTGTGGCCATACCCATAAGGGAGGGGGATACAGGAACTAACCCCTCCACTTGATTCTGGGCAGATGCACCAAACAGTACCAGCCCCACGATTGTGTACAACACCCCTGTGTTGATAGAGAGCAGCTGAAACATGAGGAGGAACCAAACAGTGCCCACACTCTTCTCAATCCCACCACAGAGGAGCACCAGAACCCCAATGCTGAGGAGTATCTGGATCTCTGTCTGGTGGTGGAAGGAGTATGTGATGAGCTTGTGTACCGCAAAGGAAGAGGAGAGGATTAAACGGATATTATCGGGTTGACAGACATCAGCGGCATTGATGTGTTGTGCTCTAGCTTGCTGCTGAAACCTAATGGCACAATCTGTTACGTCATTAACGTTAGCTACACGTTGTAGCAAACTAGATAACGTTACAACAGACCCATTCAAAGTGGCTAGCTAGCTACCGAGCATGATTCTTGAGTCACTCAACCCCTCCTTGCTAAGGTACCATGCCCATTGGCAAAAACTGTAGTTCCAAGACTTTAGACATCTTCTGATAAACCGAAATATGTAGTGACTGTAAACAAAACTTATGATACTGTAACGACCCTGGGTTTATAAGCACGGAAATGGACTCTGCCGCACGAACATGCTTTTGCTGCACAGTCGATAGCGCGCCGGACCTCGGGCTAGAAGATCCGAGGGTTCGAGACCTGCTCCCTGTCTGTTTCATTACAATACTATAATGACAGCAACAATGCCACTTGTTAGCCTGAACTCAGGAGTAAAACTCTTGAACCTCTGAACCACATCTTTCTAAACTATTCGGGTGATCATGTTGATGCTCAGTGCATACTTGTCAAACTACTAGAGGATAATCAAGCACAATACAAAATGTCAGTAACGACACCTTTCCTCCAATATTGCACAACACTTTAGCCAAGACTTGAGAAGCTAGCTTGCTAAACCAAAACAAATGTAATGAACTTCTGCATTTGGATTAATCACTTTCACAACTACAAAGATACTGTTGCGCAGATCATGAAGTGCGTTAAAGGCAGTGCTGCATTTAAAGACACTTCCTTCCACCTGCTGGCTTGTGCCTGAAATGTGATGACCAAGGCGTCCTCAACAGCTCATGTGAGTTAGATAGAAAGTTAGATATATTTGATTGGACAGTTTAATAAAATAATAAAACCCGTTTAATTAAATAAAACGTGTCAGGCCAGGGACAACACAATAAAGTAAACGGCTTCCATTGTGGTCCCTTAATGTGACTCAAAGTAAAACAATAATACAACAAAATATTTGACAAGGAATGGTTTCTTCCTATTGATATCATGTTGGCCTATCTATGTAAAACGTCCAACCAACCATCGATACAACCATTACTCAGTTAGTAAGATATAATAAGCACATCACGTTCGTTATTGAGCTACAACCAGTTAAAAGATGATTCCAACAGTCCGGCTCCAAACAAGCGTTTTTCTTGTGACGTATTAAGCGCAGTCATAAAGCTGTGACCCAAAATGACGTAACCATGCATTAATTCACTACATAAACGGTGTTCAGATTTGATTTAATCTGTACAATAGTTTTCTTCACTCAGGTTGTTGCAGGTAATCTTTGGCCTTTTGGTGCACCTCCTTTCCAACATATATATACATATATAGGGAATAGGGTGCCATTTGGGATGCCATCTTTGTGTGTGTGTCTGTGTGTTAGGATGTTTTAATAGTCAAATAATTGATGGAAATTTTTCCCCCAGAGAGAAAGATGGATCGTAATGATGAGAGAATCAAAAGAGCTTTAAGACGCCGTCCTTATGTGGTAAATATCAAATATTTCTTTGTTTTGTCCTGTTTTTGTTATATTATCACATTTTAAATTGAGTGTTGTGTTGACAGTTGAAACCAGTGAGGGTGAACACCCCTGAATCCGTGTTGTGGCCAACCGGCAAGGTGCACAGAAGGCCAAAGCCTGTAAGTCATATCTGACCTGAAACAAAAACACATACACATTAGTTATGCATTCTGCATGTGCAAACTGCAGTTCTCAGAATTAAAGCAAATGCAGATATCTAACCTCATTGAATGCTGTCTTGACAGTCTACTTCAGTGCAGACCCCTCAGATCCACAAAAGGCCTGTAAGTCACATTCAAATTCAACCACATAACAGTCCTTATATTATTTATTGATGCATAATTCAAGGCCAAAATGAGCAAAGCAGTGTTGAATTAATTCTTTACTGTTAACAGCCAATCATTGTGAGCTATGGGCAGGACCAGACATCTGGGGATGGATGGAGCATCAATCCAGAGCCTCTCAGCCAGGTCATCTCTGCTGTTCCCATAGAGACACAACAGTTAGATCAATCTGTTGATTCATATGGCCATTTTGGTTGGCTTGGTTGAATTGACAATTATCCATTCGAGATCTTTAGCCCCACCCCTAATGTTATGGGAGTTGCATTTATTGCATGTTCATTTACCCATGTATTACTCACTACTTGCACAACCATGTTGGATTGCCTACATATTCTACATTTCCTTGAGGGTCAATGCCAGTGTATTCTGTGGCTGCCATGAGTACATGCCTTTCTCTGTCTCCTCAGTCTGGAAGGGTGACTCGGCTGATAGAGAGAAAATGTGATGACGAGATCTCATCCTCCAGTTCTGATGACTTTTCCATCTACTCCTTCACTGACTGTGAATCTGAGGTAAAAGAGTTGTACCCTACGGTCCATGTCTTTGTTGAGTGACATCACTGGGAGGAGGATGGTCTCTGACTAGTTGACTCTGATACACAGTGTGATGATGAGGATCATGAAAGGAGGACACCAAAGCTGAAAGTTGAGAATGGAAAGGTGACAAAGCTTGATGTGAGGGATATGGACCAGGATGATGATCTGTCTCTCCACTCCTTCGATGAGTCAGACTTCCTGGTAAGTTCTGCATATTAAATATTTTTTATATATATACATGGGGGATTGGAAATGATGCAGACAATTACTTATTGAGTGTAGTCATGTATCTGCAATGTGTATAGAATAGTTATAAAGTATTTCTACAGATTGTGTTGAACATAGCACTTTCCTGATATGTTACTTTACTTTCTGGTCCTACAGAGCCCAGGGAAGGTCTCAGGTCCTGTATCTGTCAAGAATGGCCTCTCTCCTCTTATGACCTCAGCACACCGGACACTGGCTGAAGCCCTACGGGCCCTGCCCTCTGCTGTAGGCTCTCCCTACCCAGTAAATGTTCCAAGGCCTCGGACTCCTCTCAACCCTGTCATTATCGCTCTGCCCCGAACAGAGAACTTCCCATACCGCCACAGCCCTCGCCTGGCTCCCATCACCAACCTGAGTGAGACCGGCAGGAAGCTGCTCCAGGAAATGGCTGGAGTGGCCCCACAGGTGAGAGGAAATACAAGAAGGGAATATTGGCCGTAAGTCCTTCTATAGTATAGCATAAGTCCTTCTCTAGTATAGTATAGCTCTAGGTATAGTAGCTCAAGAGAAGAGAAAACCCATAAACTTACATTAATTTATCTGCTTGTCCAAAATATTCAGGAAGGGAAGGTCAATAAGAAAAAGAAGGGCAAGGCCAAAAAAGAATTGAAGCAAGAGAAGGCCAGTAAGACGCAACAGATGGGAAATGTTGGAGAAAGTAAGGAGGAGGACAAGAAAGAGGAAAAGAAGAGTCTGAGGAAGAGGTGAGGAAATAGAGGAGGGAGAAGTGGAACATAACCAGGGAATACTAGACTAGAGAATTATAGAAATAGAATGAGGTAGCAGAGAAAGAGCAGCTATCTGATGTGTAAGTGCAAACTTAAGCAATAAGGCACGAGGTGGTGTGATATATGGCCAATATATCACGGCTAAGGGCTGTTCTTAAGCACGACGCAACACGGAGTGCCTGGATACAGCCCTTAGCCGTGGTATATTGGCCATATACCACATACCCCCGAGGTGCCTTATTGCTATTATTAACTGGTTACCAACTTAATTAGAGCAGTAAAAACAAATATTTTGTCATACCCGTGGTATACGGTCTGTTATAAACTGGGTGGTTCGAGCCCCGAATGCTGTTTGGCTGACAGCCGTGGTATATCAGACCGTATACCACAGGTATGACAAATTATTTAATTTTACTGCTCTAATTACGTTGTTAACCAATTCATAATAGCAATAAGAAACCTTGGGGGTTTGTGGTATATGGTCAATATACCACGGCTAAGGGCTGTATCCAGGCACTCCGTGTTGTGTTGTGAGTAAGAACAGTCCTTAGCTGTGGTATATTGGCCATATACCACACCCTCTCGTGCCTTATTGCTTAAATATACCACGGCTTTCAGCCAATCAGCATTCAGGGATCGAACCACCCAGTTTATAATACTATTTATTCTCCTGTGGTTTTTGATTGACAGGTTTCTTCAGTGGCTGCTGCCCAAACTGAGATGTTCAAAGAAATAATGGCCAACTATTACTTCTACCACACACACACATACACATAGATTTTGAGTATTGGTTATTCCTACAACACACACAAACGTAATTTCAGAGACAGGAACTATGATTAGCAAAATACATATATTGGTCTCATTCTTATATTTTGAGACATGCAGCATTATTTAAAAAATATTGATCCCCATACAGCCTATGATAATGAGTTGGATTGACATGCTTAGGCTTAGAAATATAGCCAGGAGAAGCAGGGTCAACACCTCTACTCATGTCATAAGTGCCATGACATCTTTAGACAGTCTCATCCAAAGGACAGCACCAACCTTAGGGCAGTGTCACTGGTATTGGGGTCTTAGGTTTCATTTGGCCAAAGTGAAGAATTGAGGGCCCCTTACTGGTCTCCTTGCAATATCTGGTCTCCCACACAGAGATGGAAATCTACACCTGTTTAGACCCTGGAGGATATGGCTTCAGATGAAAGACAGCAGAGAGATGCAGAACGTAAAAGCTTCAAACACATTGATATGCAAATTCAGGACCATTGTACACTGAAGTGGAGCATGCATCTGGTCTGAAGCATGTCAAAAGAGTAGAAATGAACTGGGACTGGAGGAATACATCACATTTAAACTAAATTAGCATGTATCTGATTTAGCTACACTCATCTGTACTAGAATTGTGCTGTTTGAAAAGTGCATTTCCAATAAAGCTTTTTAAATTGCAGTTATTTGTGTCAGACAGATTTGTCTTAATTACATCAGGGGTTCTTAGGGAATATTATTGTACTGATATTATCTTACCTGTTATCAGTGGGGGGATGTATTATTCTGCTCTGGACTGTATCCCACGGTAAGTGGCGGTAGTGAACCAATAAATAGTTGTATTGCTCGCCAGAAACCCAACCAGGCTTGCAGACGCTTGTGAAAAGTACTAGCTGCAAAATTGCCTGCTACTGTATACATAGCGCGTGTGTGTGTATGCTAACCTAGCTAGTTAGCTAGCCATCAATAAAGTTCCTAATGTTACAACATGGCAGACGGCAGGAGAACCGACACCGGAGAGGCTGCCTATCGTTCCCGGGATGCTGTCAAAAACCTTACAATTAAGTAAGTTGCAGTTGGCGTTTGTGTGGCTTTTAGTCCTTGCATTGCCATACAAGCAATACACTGTCGTTGGCTAACGTTAGCTCTCAAAGCAGATGATGATAAACACCCAGTATATTGCTTGACCTGATCCCAGAGTTTGCCATGAAAACATGGCATTTAGCTAGCTAGAATCCTGTTTACTTTGTTTATTTACAATGGTGTTTACAGGATCCGTATTCAGAGTCACCTCCACAGCAGCCCTCTCCCAACACCTTCAGCAGCAGGTTTGGACTCAACAGGAGAGGGAAGGCATTGAGCTGGACACCCTCAACTCAGGCTCAATCAGGTGTTAACACTGTTTTGAAACAGCAAGATGATGTTAGATGTTTTGAAACAGAAAGATGTCAGATGCTTCTTAGTTGAGTAGATGTCATTTTCGTGGTGACTAGATATGGACCACAACATCTTGGTTTTGTTTTCAGCCAGAAATGATGATAAGGAGTTAGTGGTAGGCTGGCAGGAGAAGCTGTTCAGTCAGTGTCCTTATAACAAATAAGCATTTACTGTTTAGGATAGTTTGATGTTGCATAGTAAGGTGTGTGTGTGCACAATATGAAGTGGTTTTGTTCCAGAGTGAGTTAGTATGCCAGACTCCGCTGGAGAGACAATACCACACAGAGATCATGGCTCAGGAGCGGACCAGGGGCAGATGGAACTGCAGGATTTTCACCTACACCGATTCTGACTGCTACACCAATTGGGAAGGGGCGGTTTTCAACAGAATCTCCATTTCTGTAACGGTTCTGTAACCAAAGACTCTGGGAGACGGGAAGCAAGTATAGGGGGAGGATTTATTAATAAATAGACATGAAACTAAAGACGAACAGTCTGGACAAGAGAAACAAAACAACATCGATGCAGACATGGGAATGAAACTGAGGAAGTGACAGATATAGGGGAGGTAATCAATGACGTGATGGAGTCCAGGTGAGTCCGATGAAGCGCTGGTGCGTGTAAAAATGGTAACAGGTGTGCGTAATGATGAGCAGCCTGGCGACCTCTGGAGCAGACGTGACAATTTCATTATTCAAAACAAAGCATTTACCTATTTTCTGTCCAAAAGAAACGTTAGTGTTTTAAAGCTGTTTTTGATATACTCACTACAGCATTCCCAGAGTATGGTGACGCAGGTCAAGTCCAATCCTACCTTACTGGCACATAGGATGGCCAATGTCAGACACAGACGACAGGACAGACGCCCAGTGTAGGTCCCTGTTACTCACCAAAGTGAATTGTTATTAAAGTGAATGTAATTGAAGCAGCATTGATATACCGGTATGTTCACATTACACCATACCCTTGTATGCAAAATGTGTTTGTGGTATTCTGTTGGTCTGCAGTGACCGCACCATCCCCAAGTCCAGGCTGTTTACCTGGGACCCCTCGGAGGACTTTGAAGACCAGCCACATGGTCAACACACCTGTACAGACCATGCACATCATGGGGAACCTGGGACCAGCGGGCAAGTGAGTAGCACAAGGGGAAAAACCACTATGTAGCCTATACACTTATTACACTGCTTTGTATGTAATAACTTTGAAGTAGATTCCAATTCAGGCATTGAAAAGTGGCATTTTATTATTGTATTTCTCAGACTTGGCCAAAAGGAGAAGGAATGCTTGTCTGCACGATAAGAGCAGATGGAAATGGAGTGGTTACCATCAAATCAGACTTCAACAAAGGCAAGGAGCCCAACAGGCCAGTGACCCGCACCCGCTGAAGTCAAAATGTTTTACCCCTAGCTCAAGTAAGGGTCACTTACTTGGTAGCAGAATTCATACATCCTCAGCCATTTACTGTGTTATGATGCTGTGTGTTTGCACCCAAGGTTGAGACGGAGGGGGAGAAGAGGGAGGTGTGGCGTCAGACCAGAGGAGACGGAACAGCAACAGTGCATATATAGACGTGAGTGACTGAGTGTGTAGTGTTATTCACTGTTGGTGCACTGTAATAATACTTGTATTATAGTTCATCCCAAAATCAAAACTTGGAAGATGTTTTTGTATCCCAAAGTGGCCTCATGTCAGATTTGTCCTTATGCATGTACATACAGTACACTGATGAAATATTATTATAGCCTTTCAGGCAGGTTAGAGTATTTCCTATGATGATGACCTCTCCTCTCTTTTCCTCATTTCAGCGTTATGTACGTCATAAAGACTACCTCAACAGCTTGGTTGGCCAGGACTGAAATGGTATGCATCTAGTTTGTGACAGATCTTTAACACAAGTTGTTTCGTCAGCAAAGGTCATCTCAAATCCAATTTTATTTGTCACATGCGCCGAATTCAACCTTACAGTGAAATGCTTATTTACAAGCCCTTAACCAACAATGCAGTTTAAGAAAAATAAGTGTTAAGTAAAACATAGATCATTTAAATACAAGTAACAAATAATTAGAGAGCAGCAGTAAAATAACAATTGCGAGGCTATATACAGGGTGTACCGGTACAGAGTCAATGTGCGGGGGCACCAGTTAGTCAAGGTAATATGTACATGTAGGTAGAGGTAAAGTGACTATGCAG
Organism: Oncorhynchus clarkii lewisi; assembly: GCF_045791955.1. Classification (NCBI taxonomy): domain Eukaryota; kingdom Metazoa; phylum Chordata; class Actinopteri; order Salmoniformes; family Salmonidae; genus Oncorhynchus; species Oncorhynchus clarkii. The sequence goes on from NC_092158.1 coordinate 40,273,221, forward strand.
AGAGTAGCAGCAGCTTAAAACAGTGGGGGGGTGCAAAGGTTTGGCACATACTTTGCGTAGTATGTCAGCAGTCCTAAGAATGATCTCAGCTGACTCACGTTCTGTGGGGATGGAGCTTCCGTTCAGATAACTGTTTCAATACAGCCACAAACTGTGAGATTGATGCCCCTCCTCTTGATTTCTCTTATGAAACCGGAATCTCTCTGCGATTATCAGTGGTTTGGGAGAATAATGTCCTTTTAAGGTAGCCACAATTTCATCATATGATTTATCACCAGGTTTTTCAGGCGTTACTAGGCTGCGCAGTAGATTGAATGTTTTTCCTCCCATAACAGTCAAAAATGTTGGCACAACGACTTCTGCTTTAATTCCATTTGCCAACACAAAGTACTCAAAACGTTCTGTGTAAGAACTCCATTGTTCCACAGATTCATCAAATGTTCCTATATTTCCAATCAATGCAGACATTTTCAGTTTATTTTTCTCTCTCACACTTTTCAGACGATCCTTTACTCCCAGACCCTTTTTTTTCCTTTCTTTTAACTCACGCTAACTTCACTTTCTCCCGCAGCGAAACTCTTCCTATCCCTCGAGGCTCTCGTTGCTGTGACATCAAAGGCTAGCTAGCATCACTCAACTGGCTAGCTCCACGTTTTGTTTGCGCCTTTCTACAGCCCCAAAAAATTACGAACTTACCTCAGACTTTCTGCAGAAAATGATGAGCACAAACGTGAGAACGTTTCTTCCTCGTCGCCAGTTTTGTTGTATAGCACACTGTATTACTTATACAACTAATGTAAGGACAGGACATGAGACAGGAGTAGAAATTAACGTGGGCATTGTTTAATGCATTTCACAGGGAGAACATTCCGAGCATTTCAACGTAGGTAAGCAAGGGGCGTTTACAGGTGCCCTAATGGGACAACACTAGAATATCAATACACAACACTTCCGGGTTAGAGTCCCGCTCCTTGAAAGAGGCAGTTCTACCCTTTAGCTCAGTGCAGATGTTGCCTGTAATTCATGGCTTCTGGTTGGGGTATGTACGTACAGTCATTGTGGGGATGACGTCATCGATGTACTTATCGGTGACTAATGTGGTGCCATCGGAAGAATCCCAGGAACAAATTCCAGTCTGTGCAATCAAAACAGTCCTGTAGTTTAGCATCTGCTTCATCTGAGCACTTTTTTATTGACCGAGTCACCAATGCTTCCTGCTTTAATTTTAGATTGTAAGCAGGAATCAGGAGGTTAAAATTATGGTCAGATTTGCCAAATGGAGGGCGAGGGAGAGCTTTGTACGCATCTCTGTGTGTGGAGTAAAGTTGTTCTAAAGTTTTTCCCCCCTCTGGATGGACATTTACAGTGACTTGCGAAAGTATTCGGCCCCCTTGAACTTTGCAACCTTTTGCCACATTTCAGGCTTCAAACATAAAGATATAAAACTGTATTTTTTTGTGAAGAATCAACAACAAGTGGGACACAATCATGAAGTGGAACGACATTTATTGGATATTTCAAACTTTTTTAACAAATCAAAAACTGAAAAATTGGGCGTGCAAAATTATTCAGCCCCTTTACTTTCAGTGCAGCAAACTCTCTCCAGAAGTTCAGTGAGGATCTCTGAATGATCCAATGTTGACCTAAATGACTAATGATGATAAATACAATCCACCTGTGTGTAATCAAGTCTCCGTATAAATGCACCTGCACTGTGATAGTCTCAGAGGTCCGTTAAAAGCGCAGAGAGCATCATGAAGAACAAGGAACACACCAGGCAGGTCCGAGATACTGTTGTGAAGAAGTTTAAAGCCGGATTTGGATACAAAAAGATTTCCCAAGCTTTAAACATCCCAAGGAGCACTGTGCAAGCGATACTATTGAAATGGAAGGAGTATCAGACCACTGCAAATCTACCAAGACCTGGCCGTCCCTCTAAACTTTCAGCTCATACAAGGAGAAGACTGATCAGAGATGCAGCCAAGAGGCCCATGATCACTCTGGATGAACTGCAGAGATCTACAGCTGAGGTGGGAGACTCTGTCCATAGGACAACAATCAGTCGTATATTGCACAAATCTGGCCTTTATGGAAGAGTGGCAAGAAGAAAGCCATTTCTTAAAGATATCCATAAAAAGTGTTGTTTAAAGTTTGCCACAAGACACCTGGAAGACACACCAAACATGTGGAAGAAGGTGCTCTGGTCAGATGAAACCAAAATTGAACTTTTTGGCAACAATGCAAAACGTTATGTTTGGCGTAAAAGCAACACACCATCCCCACTGTCAAACATGGTGGTGGCAGCATCATGGTTTGGGCCTGCTTTTCTTCAGCAGGGACAGGGGAGATGGTTAAAATTGATGGGAAGATGGATGGAGCCAAATACAGGACCATTCTGGAAGAAAACCTGATGGAGTCTGCAAAAGACCTGAGACTGGGACGGAGATTTGTCTTCCAACAAGACAATGATCCAAAACATAAAGCAAAATCTACAATGGAATGGTTCAAAGATAAACATTTCCAGGTGTTAGAATGGCCAAGTCAAAGTCCAGACCTGAATCCAATCGAGAATCTGTGGAAAGAACTGAAAACTGCTGTTCACAAATGCTCTCCATCCAACCTCACTGAGCTCGAGCTGTTTTGCAAGGAGGAATGGGAAAACATTTCAGTCTCTCGATGTGCAAAACTGATAGAGACATACCCCAAGCGACTTACAGCTGTAATCGCAGCAAAAGGTGGCGCTACAAAGTATTAACCTAAGGGGGCTGAATAACAACAATTTTTATACACAGTAAACATACCGGTCTTTCCTCGTCTCCCACCGTAGTCACAGTGAAGCCAAGCGCTACATACGCTTCGTCTTAGCTTTCGGGAGACTTACGTTTGTCTCATTATCTCCGTCTCTCTCCGCCTTTCTTTTCATCCCTGTTAAATATTTTTGTTATCTGCACTTCATATCTCCTGCTCTGTACTGTGTGCTCTTGTTCGGTGCAAAAAAAACCCTACTCCCTGCGGCAAAAAAAAGCATGTTCCCCGGGATCACACGCGCCCCCCCCCTGGCATCGCTCCGAGCCCCCCCAGGTCACAAGCTGGCACAGGCATAAAGTAATATATGATTTTAAACCTAACCTTAACCCTAACCACACTGCTAATCCTTACCTTAAATTAAGTCCATAAAACACAATTATTTTCCACAAATATTTACAATATAGCCAATTTTGGCTTTGCATCTGCCATATCTTGAGAAATTTCTGCCTCCAGGGCAATATTCATGTCAAACGTCAAGCTGCGACTGGGAGAGGGAATGTAAAATCGATAACGAAATAGTTTTGACAATTAACATACGTTTTATTATGAAAAGTACAATATATCCATGTACACATCAGATAGATGCTCTTTCTCTGCTACCTCATTCTATTTCTCTAATTCTCTGGTCTAGTATTCCCTGGTTATGTTTCAATTCTCCCTCCTCTATTTCCTCACATCTTCCTCAGACTTCTTTTCCTCTTTCTTTTCCTCCTCCTTACTTTCTCCAACATTTTCCATCTGTTGTATCTTACTGGCCTTCTCTTGCTTCACTACTTTTTTGGCTTTTCCCTTTGTCTTTTTGACCTTCCCTTCCTGAATTCTTTGGACAAGGAGATTAAGTAATGTAAGTTCATGGGTTCTCTTCTCTTGATCTGCAAAATCTAGAGCTATGCGATACTGTAGAAGGACATGTGGCCAATATACCCTTCTTGTATTTCCTCCCACCTGTGGGGCCACTACTGCCATTTCCTGGAGCCGCTTCCTGACGGTCTGGCTCAGGTTGGTGATTGGGGCCAGGTGAGGCATGTGGCGGTATTGGAAGTTCTCTGTAGCGGACGGAGTGATAATGACAGAGCTGAGAGGAGTCCGAGGCCTTGGGACATTCTCTGGGGAGGGAGGGGCCACAGCAGAGGGCAGGGCCTGTAGGGCTTCAGCCAGGGTCCAGGGTGCTGAGGTCACAAGAGCAGAGAGGCTAGTCTTGCCAGACACAGGACCAGAGACCTTCCCTGGGCTTTGTAGGACCAGAAAGTAAAGGAAAATATCAGGAAAAGGCTATGTTAAAAACAATCTGTAGATATACTTTATAACTACTCTATACACATTGCAAATACATGACTACACTCAATAAGTTGGAGTAACTTACAAAGCTCTGGACATTGTTCTTTTTTTATGACTTGAGGAGCCTGTTCTCGACTATACTGGTCTGCATTTCTGCCATGCTGTCTATAATTTCAGCCATCTCTCCAGTGCATTTCTTGAATGCCGCTTTCAACCTCCAAGTCATTCAGCCAACTGTCCAGGTCTACTGCCTTAAGATCACCTTCACTGCAGTTTCTCTTCATCACTTGGATCAGTGCCCTCACCTGCTCGCCCATCCTCTTGACCTCCCTAGCCACGTCTTCATCCCTCAGTCTCTCCTTCCTCCTCCCCATTCACTTCGCAATCCATCCTCTACAGCATCCCTCATTCTTCTTCTGCCTCTTGGTTGATGTGCTGACCGTCATTGTGTGTCTTCAGACCTTCCTCCAGGTTGAGTTATATTGAGGTCAGGTTCTCTTTGATCCTCCTCAGACTCTCCTCGTTGGTGTTGGTCCACTGTGTCTTCTTGTCCAGCTGCTGCCTGCAGGGCCGGACGGTGGGGACCACCTCCATCTGGTGTGACACCTTCTTCAGGGCACTCACAGAGGCAGGGAGGAGGATGTTGGGCTTGGCCACAATAATCTCAACAGATATAGGGTCAAACCACTGAGATGTGACACGCACACACAAATTTAAGATGCCTACCAGTCGATGGTCCTTCAGTGGTCCTTGTGGTTCCTTTGGAGGCTCTGGACTGTCCTCAGTAGAGACGTCATTGCCATCATCAAGCTGTGTGTTAGAGAGCTAGCTGGTCATAGTCCATTCTCCACATTCAGTGAAAGAGTTACTCAAAAATGTGTGTGTGCGTGTGTAAGTGGGGAAGAGGAGATAGACAGGTCATCATCCTCGTCCATTTCCCTAATTTCAAACTTGTCACTTTTCCATCCTCAACTTTCAGCGGTGGTGTCCTCTTTTCATGATCCTCATCATTACACTGTGTATCAGAGTCAACATGTCAGAGACCATCCTCCTCACAGTGATGTCACTCAACAGACATGTACGGTAGGGTATAACTCTTCTACCTCCGATTCACAGTCAGTGAGGGAGTAGATGGAAAAGTCATCAGAAATGGAGGATGAGATCACGTCATGATATTTTCTCTCTATCAGCCGAGTCACCCTTCCAGACTGAGGAGACAGAGAAAGGCATGTACTCATGGCAGCCATAGAATACACTGGCATTGACCCTCAAGGAAATGTAGAATATGTAGGCAATTCAACATGGTTGTACAAGTAGTGAGTAATACATGGGTAACTGAAAATGCAGTTACATGGGTAACTGAAAACTTGCATAACATTAGGGGTGGGGCTAAAGACCTTCCATAGTATAGGATTCTTTAGCATCTCGAATGGATAATTGTCAATTCAACCAAGCCAACCAAAATGGCCATATGAATCAACAGATTGATCTATCTGTTGTGTCTAATGGAACAGCAGAGATGATCTGGCTGAGAGGCTCTGGATTGATGTTCTATCCGTCCCTAGATGTCTGGTCCTGCCCACAGCTCACAATGATTGACTATAAACAGTAAAGAATTAATTATACACTGCTTTGCTCATTGCAGAATGTATAACTAATGTGCATATGTTACTGATTTCAGTTCAAAATGACTTATAGGCTTTGTTCTTCTGTACACCTTGCCGGTTGACCACATCACAGAATCAGGGGTGTTTACCCTCATTGGATTCATCTGTCAACACATCACTCAATTTAAAAGGTGGTAATATAACATGAACAGGACAAAACAGACATGTATTGTATATTTACCACATAAGGGCTGCGTCTTAAAGCTCTTTTGATTCTCTCATTATTGCGATCCATTGCTTTCTGGGGGAAACATTTCCATCAATATTGTATGAATATATATAATATATATATATATATATATATATATATATATATGTGTGAGTGTGTATATACACATATTTGGATAACATTAAGAGACCACTGCAAAATGATCAGTTTCTCTGGGTTTACTATTTATAGGTATGTGTTTGGGTAAAATGTACATTTTTGTTTTATTCTATAAACTACTGACATTTCTCCCAAATTCAAATATTGTCATTTAGAGCATTTATTTGCAGAAAATTACAACTGATCAAAATAACAAAAACAGATGCGGTGTTGTCAGACCTCGAATAATACTAATATTTTAACTTAGGAAGAGTTCTGAAATCATTATTTGTTGGAATAACCCTGATTTTCAATCACAGATTTCATGCGTCTTGGCCACCAGTCTTTTACGTTAGTGTTGGGTGACTTTATGCCATTCTGGCGCAAAAATTCAAGCAGCTTGGCTTTGTTTGATGGCTTGTGACCATCCATCTTCCTCTTGATCACATTTCAGAAGTTTTCAATGGGGTTCAGGTCTGGAGACTGGGCTGGACATGACAGGGTCTTGATCTGGTGGTCCTCCATCCACACCTTGATTGACTTGACTGTGTGGCATGGAGCATTGTCCTACTGGAAAAACCAATCCTCAGAGTTGGTGAACATTGTCAGAGCAGAAGGAAGCAAGTTTTCTTCCAGGACAACCCTGTACGTGGCTTGATTCATGCGTCCTTCACAAAGATAAATTCCATCCTCCACCAAATTTCACAGTGGGTGCGAGACACTGGCTTGTAGGCCTTTCCAGGTCTCCGTCTAACCATTAGACGTCCAGGTGTTGGGCAAAGCTGAAAATTGTACTCATCGGAGAAGATGACCTTACTCCAGTCCTCTACTATGGTCTTTTGAAAACCTCAGCCAGGCACTTCTTTGCTTCTCATTGATGAAGGGCTTTTTTCTAGCTTTGCACAACTTCAGTCCTGCCCCTAGGAGCCTGTTTCAAACCATCCTCACCGTGCACTTCACCTCAGCTGCATTTGCCATTCTTTTTGTAGGTTAACTGCTTTGTTCAGGGGCAGAACGACAGATTTTTACCTTGTCAACTCTGGGATTCGATCTTGAAACCTTTTGGTTACTAGTCCAATGCTCTAACCACTAGGCTACCTGCCACCCCAATGAACCGCTGTCTTTGAAATTTTAAGGATGGAAGCATCCTGTATCCCTCTGCCAGTAAAGCCCTTCTTTTCCTCACTCAAAATGTTCCTTTTCAAGTCTTCTGGCATGGTTAATAGTTATTTTTTGATTCCAATTACTTTTGAGGTACTACTAGCACTGATTTAAACATCCAGCTGGTCCTATTGCAAGAGGATAGTGATGACCACAGCAGTGGTTTTTATACTTTTCCTCGTTAAATAAGATTTGGTTCAGGTGATCACCTAATCAGTACCCCATTCAGTAGAATGAGGTGTGCCTGTGTTGGAAATCAACAGACACTGGAATGGAATTTCTGCCATACATGTAGAGATGCTGATTACAGAAACATTTGTTAATTCTTTCCAGAGCTCTATTAGTGTATGTGGTACCCTGTATACAGGTTGGGAAGGCTGTGCACCAAAAGGCCAAAGGTTACCTGCAACAACCTGAGTGAAGAAAGAGATTATACAGATTAAATCAAATCTGAACAGTGTATGTAGGGAATTAATGCTTGGTTACGTCATAATACGTCACAGCTTTATGACTGCACATAATACATAGCAAGAGAAAGGCTTGTTTGGAGCCTAACTAGTGGTATTGTCTTCTCACTGGTTGTAGCTAGCTGAATAACGAAAGTGATGTGCATATTTCCTACTGACTGAGTAATGGTTGTATCGATGGTTGGTTGGATGTTTTTTTTTACATAGATAGGCTAACAGGATATCAATAGAAAAAAAACATTCCTTGCCCCCCCAAAAAATAATTTTGCACTTTGAGTAACAAGCACTAAGGGACCACAATGAAATTTGTTTTATTGCGTTGTCCCTGACACGTTTTATTTTATTAAACAGTTTTATTTTTTTTACTAAACTGTCAAATATATCTATCTCACTTTCTATCTAACTCAAATGGGCTGTTGAGAACTCTGATCATCACATTTCAGGCACAAGCCAGCAGGTGGCAGTGTCTTTAAATGCAGCACTGCCTTAGTGCACTTCATGATCTGAGCATCAAATAACTTTGGTTGTGAACGTGATTAATAAAAAGTCCATTACATTTGCTTTGGTTTAGCAATCTATCTACCCTGTCTTAGTTCAAGTGTTGTGCAATATTGGAGGACAGGTGTCGTAACTGACATTTTTGTATTGTGCTTGATTATCCACTGGTATTAGTTTGACATATGTACTGAGCATCAAAAATCAGTTTTGAAAGATGTGGTGGAAGAATTTGGGGTGAGCTGTTGTAACTTCTCAAGGGATATATTCCGTGTTGGACTGTGATGTTATGCGATTCATAGACTACTGGTATGTCTGCGTCCTAACACAAGGCCATTGTGTTCCGGAACTATTGATTTATAGAAAAAACTGTTGTGTGAATACAATATGATTGTATTATCACCGCCCACTATATAAGGGACATGTAACCATTTCATCCTTGCTGTGAAATTAGAGGTGGCTCTCCTCTGCAGCTGCTTGTATTAAATATGTTTATTACATTGTTAAATATAGGATTATATTCCATTGAAAAACTACCATTCCAGTGTTTTACTTGCTATGTTGTATTTACTTTGCCACCATGGCCTTTTTTGCCTTTACCTCCCTTCTCACCTCATTTGCTCACATTGTATATAGACTTGTTTATACTGTATTATTGACTGTATGTTTGTTTTACTCCATGTGTAACTCTGTGTCGTTGTATCTGTCGAACTGCTTTGCTTTATCTTGGCCAGGTCGCAATTGTAAATGAGAACTTGTTCTCAACTTGCCTACCTGGTTAAATAAAGGTAAAATAAATAAATAAATAAATGATTGCATTTCATATCTTGGCTAGAAGACAATGCCTTCGCAGACATCGAATGTTAGCCATCCTACTATGTCAGGTAAATCGAAAATTACAATGTATAAGTGTGATGTCAGGGAAAGTTATACTCTTTCGTGTCGTTGACTATCATTAAATGTGAAAACTGTATATTATCAAATCAATTCTCTGTGTAATTTAATTACACAATAAAACTAATCACGTAACTTTAACGAGGAAGTCGGGGCACCACAGAAAAAAAATGTGTTTATAGTGTCAATTTCCCAAATATAACTCCTCAGTTATTTTCATATCTTATCAAAACAGTCGCTTATTAATAATGAATTGTATTACCTCATCAGTGTCATTACTGAATGTCGCAAACCCTTGGATATCTGCACGAACCCTAGCATAGAATCATGAATCAGCAATATACAAATTGGCTTAATGATTTATTTACTAACTAACTTAATGAATCACAGAATTACATAAAACATACTCACAATTAGTTCATACATGGGTTACTTAACATGTTGCTGTTTCTCTCTGTTGTGGCAGGTCCATCTGCTGGAGGGAATCGACAGAAAAGTCTCTGGTTGCGTTCCTAGTGGATACATCAGGCATACTGATGTTGTCGCATACAATAGGTGTTTCGGAGGTTGTCGGTATTCTTCGTCCTCGGCTAAGTACATTTCCAGCTGCAGACTGAAGAGGCCTCGTATAAGATTTGCTCCTTCTGTGGCAATGTTTTAGAGTTTAACAATTTCTAGTCGTGTAGCCAACGCTACACGCTGTATGGTCTTAGAAATTCAACCATTTACAACCTTAGCTTACACCGTGGTCTAGTCTGAATTGCGTCACGGGGGCTTTTATACTTGGGTAGAAAAGGGGCCGTCTCATCATGTTTGTGATCACCTGGGCGTGGCTACTGACTGTGCATAAATTACCATAAAACAACCAATTCTGATTTAGAAGACTAAATCTCATTGTTAGCTTTTGAAAAGTATTCTTATACTTATTCATTCATCTTATACAACATTCAGATGTAAAGCTGACAGCTGGGAAATGTACACTTTAAGAGATAGAGTTATGTGTGTTTCCTGTCCTTCATGAGCACCAAATTAAACACACTCGTCATGACTGTCCCTTAAGTGTCCACGGACCATTCCCACACTCTCAAAAATATAAATATTGTTTAATTCTCCCATTTTGGGGATCAGGAGTTTTTTATTTACATTTGCTTCTACTTACACTTGTATGTTGACTTCTCCATATTAATGTTGGTTTTAAGTTTTGGCTGACTTTGCTAAGCGGATCATCATCGCAAATTTAATTATGGGGCTAATTGTACATTCACAAACTCGAATTTACAATTGTAAGTGAAACTCGGCAAAAACAGAGGTGATTATGAAATTAAATATTTCGTCAGAGCATGTATCATGCTGTGAAGATCCCCACAATGTGTTTTATCTTGTAAATGAACTCATTTCAAATGTAAGGCATTGAAAGCATTCTATATTGGCAGTCTGTAAATGTATTTACAAAATTCAACATGGCTGTCTATTCAGATACCTTAGGAAGGTTGTGTAAATACAGAGAGAAGAGTAAGATTAGAGTAAAATATACATACTTGTAGCACATTCATATTGTACCATGTATTGTTAAATTCATACATTTAAATTGCAGTAACTATTTAGTAATTGAGCCTTGTTCTTCATCAGTTCATTAAATAATAGGTCTTAGATTAAGTGGTGGTCAAATGTAAAAGTGTCCAGGTGTTTTTTTTCTCACGCTCTCTGACTTTAAGGCTTAGTGCCAACTAGTTACGTTTAAATGGACACTACCACAGCATATAGGCAATGCAATATGTGTTGGTTGTATGTCCACTTTCAGTACAACATGAATACGTCTATTAACTGTCATTTATATGTGTTCTGATAATCACTACCTCTGGTGTGTAGTATGCAAAACATTAGGAACACCTCCCCAATATTAATAACAGCCTCAATTCGTCAGGTATGGTCTCTACAAGGTGTTGAAAGCGTTCCACAGAGATGATGGCCCATGTTGTCTCCAATGCTTCCCACAGTAGTCAAGTTGTCTGGATGTCCTTTGGGTGGTGGACCATTCTTGATACACACGGGAAACTGTTGAGCGTTAAAAACCCAGTAGCGTTGCAGTTCTTGACACAATGAACCCGATGCACCTGGCACCTACTACTATGCCACTCAGTAAGTATTTTATCTAGGTGTCTTTCTATGCTGATGGTTGGTGGTCCGATACAAAATATTTACTTCAACTTGAGGTTCTGCTGAACATTAACCGTATGAAATGGATGATATAAGGGTGATGTTCAGCAGTTTCTTTTAATAGAGAAACCCCTAAACTATTGTAGTGATACGGCAGGGTTCATGTTTTCATGTGTGACTTTGAACTTTTTCTCTTGCATTACTGATATTGAATAACGTGTTCCATCATGACCTGTTACATGACTCTTACCACTTGATCCAGTTGTTTATGCAAAATAGCTATTTGTATATAAACAGTGTAACTGGAAAACATGCATTAGTAAATAAATAATAATAATTAATTCGCTATACTTAGCCTAGGTAGTAATTAATGGCTTCTCTTTACTGTGCACAACGACCAATTATTCTAAAAAAATGTTGGTACTTTTATACATTTTTCGTGATATCCAATCGGTAGTTAGTCTTGTCCCATCGCTGCAACTCCCGTACGGACTTGGAAAAGGCAATGGTCGAGAGCCATGCGTCCTCCGAAACACAACCCTGCCAAGCCACACTGCTTCTTCACACAGAAGCCAGCCGCAGCAATGTGTTGGGAGGAAACTGGCGATTGCAGAGTGCATCAGTTATTTGGAGTAAGGATACAGATCCTGCCCTGTGATGATGACGTTGCAGAGTAAGACAGTGTGTGGGGCTAACATGGGTACGCTGACCCCAAAAAGGAAGCTCTTAACCATAAGTGAGTACACTGTGGCCATACCCATAAGGGAGAGGGATACAGGGACTAACCCCTCAACTTGATTCTGGGCAGATGCACCAAACACTACCAGCCCCAGAATTGTGTACAACACCCCTGTGCTGATAGAGAGAAGCTGAAACATGAGGAGGAACCAAACAGTGCCCACACTCTTCTCAATCCCACCACAGAGGAGCACCAGAAGCCCGATGCTGAGGAGTATCTGGGTCACTGTCTTGTGGTGGAAGGGGTATGTGATGAGCTTGTGTCACTCAGCCCCTCCTTGCTAACTTACCATGCCCATCGCCAAAAACTGTAGTTCCAAGACTGAAGGCATCCTTTGATAACCTGAGACATGTATTGACAATAAACAAAACAAATTACATGATAATAACAGGATCAATGCCACTCGTTAGCCTCAACTCAGGAGTAAAACTCTTGAACCTCTGAACCACAGTTGTGCAAAGTAGAAATAAAAATAATGGGGTGCAAAGGAGCAAAATAAATAAATAAATAAAATACAGTTGGGAAAGAGGTAGTTGTTTGGGCTAAATTATAGGTGGGCTATGTACAGGTGCAGTAATCTGTGAGCTGCTCTGACAGTTGTTGCTTAAAGCTAGTGAGGGAGATGAGTGTTTCCAGTTTCAGAGATTTTTGTAGTTCGTTCCAGTCATTGGCAGCAGAGAACTGGAAAGAGAGGCGGCCAAAGAAAGAATTGGTTTTGGGGGTGACTAGAGAGATATACCTGCTGGAGCGTGTGCTACAGGTGGGAGATGCTATGGTGACCAGCGAGCTGAGATAAGGGGGGACTTTACCTAGCAGGGTCTTGTAGATGACATGGAGCCAGTGGGTTTGGCGACGAGTATGAAGCGAGGGCCAGCCAACGAGAGCGTACAGGTCGCAATGGTGGGTAGTATATGGGGCTTTGGTGACAAAACGGATTGCACTGTGATAGACTGCATCCAATTTGTTGAGTAGGGTATTGGAGGCTATTTTGTAAATGACATCGCCAAAGTCGAGGATTGGTAGGATGGTCAGTTTTACAAGGGTATGTTTGGCAGCATGAGTGAAGGATGCTTTGTTGCGAAATAGGAAGCCAATTCTAGATTTAACTTTGGATTGGAGATGTTTGATATGGGTCTGGAAGGAGAGTTTACAGTCTAACCAGACACCTAAGTATTTGTAGTTGTCCACGTATTCTAAGTCAGAGCCGTCCAGAGTAGTGATGTTGGACAGGCGGGTAGGTGCAGATAGCGATCGGTTGAAGAGCATGCATTTAGTTTTACTTGTATTTAAAAACAATTGGAGGCCACGGAAGGAGAGTTGTATGGCATTGAAGCTTGCCTGGAGGGTTGTTAACACAGTGTCCAAAGAAGGGCCGGAAGTATACAGAATGGTGTCGTCTGCGTAGAGGTGGATCAGAGACTCACCAGCAGCAAGAGCGACCTCATTGATGTATACAGAGAAGAGAGTCGGTCCAAGAATTGAACCCTGTGGCACCCCCATAGAGACTGCCAGAGGTCCGGACAACAGACCCTCCGATTTGACACACTGAACTCTATCAGAGAAGTAGTTGGTGAACCAGGCGAGGCAATCATTTGAGAAACCAAGGCTGTTGAGTCTGCCGATGAGGATGTGGTGATTGACAGAGTCGAAAGCCTTGGCCAGATCAATGAATACGGCTGCACAGTAATGTTTCTTATCGATGGCGGTTAAGATACCGTTTAAGACCTTGAGCGTGGCTGAGGTGCACCTATGACCAGCTCTGAAACCAGATTGCATAGCAGAGAAGGTATGGTGAGATTCGAAATGGTCGGTAATCTGTTTGTTGACTTGGCTTTTGAAGACCTTAGAAAGGCATGGTAGGATAGATATAGGTCTGTAGCAGTTTGGGTCAAGAGTGTCCCCCCCTTTGAAGAGGGGGATGACCGCAGCTGCTTTCCAATCTTTGGGAATCTCAGACGACACAAAAGAGAGGTTGAACAGGCTAGTAATAGGGGTGGCAACAATTTCGGCAGATAATTTTAGAAAGAAAGGGTCCAGATTGTCTAGCCCGGCTGATTTGTAGGGGTCCAGATTTTGCAGCTCTTTCAGAACATCAGCTGAATGGATTTGGGAGAAGGAGAAATGGGGAAGGCTTGGGCGAGTTGCTGTTGGGGGTGCAGTGCTGTTGACAGGGGTAGGAGTAGCCAGGTGGAAAGCATGGCCAGCAGTAGAAAAATGCTTATTGAAATGTTCAATTATGGTGGATTTATCAGTGGTGACAGTGTTTCCTATCTTCAGTGCAGTGGGCAGCTGGGAGGAGGTGTTTTTATTCTCCATGGACTTTACAGTGTCCCAGAACTTTTTTGAGTTAGTGTTGCAAGAAGCAAATTTCTGCTTGAAAAATCTAGCCTTGGCTTTTCTAACTGCCTGTGTATAATGGTTTCTAGCTTCCCTGAACAGCTGCATATCACGGGGGCTGTTCGATGCTAATGCAGAACGCCATAGGATGTTTTTGTGTTGGTTAAGGGCAGTCAGGTCTGGGGAGAACCAAGGGCTATATCTGTTCCTGGTTCTAAATTTCTTGAATGGGGCATGTTTATTTAAGATGGTTAGGAAGGCATTTAAAAAAAATATCCAGGCATCCTCTACTGACGGGATGAGGTCAATATCCTTCCAGGATACCCCGGCCAGGTCGATTAGAAAGGCCTGCTCGCTGAAGTGTTTCAGGGAGCGTTTTAAATAAAATAAAATCAAATCAAATTTTATTTGTCACATACACATGGTTAGCAGATGTTAATGCGAGTGTAGCGAAATGCTTGTGCTTCTAGTTCCGACAATGCAGTAATAACCAACAAGTAATCTAATTTTACAGTGATGAGAGGAGGTCGTTTGACCGCTGACCCATTACGGATGCAGGCAATGAGGCAGTGATCGCTGAGATCTTGGTTGAAGACAGCAGAGGTGTATTTAGAGGGGAAGTTGGTTAGGATGATATCTATGAGGGTGCCCATGTTTAAGGCTTTGGGGAGGTACCTGGTAGGTTCATTGATAATTTGTGTGAGTAGTGACTGTAGTGCATAAAAGGCACACACAACAGTTCCATGATGACAGAACACAACCGTGGGATGAACAAGTGACACATTTCTGGGCGGTCCATTTAAAATGAAATAATTCTTCCCTTGCCCTGCAAGTGTCAACTCATCAGACGTCATCACTTTTCTGCTCTTTTGCACACCAGTATCTCTACTTGCACATCACAATCTGCTCATCTCTCACTCCAGTGTTAATTTGCTAAATTGTAATTACTTTGCTACTATGGCCTATTTATTGCCTTACCTCCTCACGCCATTATCACACACTGTATATATAATTATTTTTTTTTCTATTGTGTTTTTGACTGTACACCTGTTTATTCCATGTGTAACTCTGTGTTGTTGTTTGTTTCGCACTGCTTTGCTTTATCTTGGCCAGGTCGCAGTTGTAAATGAGAACTTGTTCTCAACTAGCTTACCTGGTCAAAATAAGGTTAAATACTTAATTTTTTTAATTAGAAGTGTCCACTTAATTTGAGGGCTGAGGGGAGAAGGTGTGCATTTTAAGTGTTTGGAATGCTGCCCTATTGTGTTGTATTGGGATTGTGCCACAGAGCATTATGGGGGGTTCTACGTGGTGAGAAATTTAGTGACGTTGGATAGAGATTAAAAGTGAAGAGTGATAGTTGAGCATTTTTTTGATATTATTCAATTCAAATTCGTTTTTTTAAATTACAGGAGAGCGAGGAGGTATATTAGAAATAGTTTTCTTGGTTTTATAACTTTATTTTTGTGTGCAGTTAGCAAGCCAATTTTAAATAAATGACACGAATTCCAGTAGCTAGCTAGCGTGAGTGTGCAGTTATCTCCCCCAGAATGGTAGAATGGCCAACGCTGCCGAAAATGTTGTGGATTTTTTTGGTTGAAAAACCATTTTCATTCTCTGGGGTACACGGAAAAGGTGCGAATTAAAAGCGAGGGTCGACCTCTGCTTGAGATCGGTTTCATGAAGAAGGTGAGGGCGTTCAATACTAACTGGTATCAAAAGTAGAACTGGTTAATAGGGAGCCTTTCATCAAGTCGCCTGTACTGCCTGCATACAGCCTAAACGCCCTGTCCATCCGATCAGGGTAAACTAATTGGTAACATGTATTTGTGTCAGGAGAAAATGTGATCAAATTTAGTATATATATTCAATTGGGCTGGCTAGGCTGCCTATACGTTAATTCAAAATGATTAACGGGAATTCATCAATCAACATGATAGTGATGGCAGACAGATGTGAGTAAAAAAAAATGTAAGGCCAACAGTTGCATAGGCCTGCATGATGCAAGCATGCATAAAGCAAGCTCAGCCCTGTGAGTTATTGTCACGTTCTGACCTTAGTTCTTTTGTTATGTCTTTGTTTAGTATGGTCAGGGCGTGAGTTGGATGGGTTGTCTATGTTTTGGGATTTCTGTATTTGGCCTGGTATGGTTCTCAATCAGAGGCAGCTGTCAATCGTTGTCCCTGATTGAGAACCATACTTAGGTAGCCTGGTTTCACTTTTGAGTTGTGGGTGATTATGTTCTGTGTGTTCCACACGGAACTGTTTCTGTTTGTTGTTTTTGTATTTTGTCGTGTTCAGTTTGTTCTATTAATTATGGACACTTACCACGCTGCACCTTGGTCCTCTCTTTCTCCCAACGACGAACGTCGCAGTTATATTGTCTATCAGTTCTTGTCTGGGTTGAGGAAATCCCCCTCTTAATCTAGTCTAAATACAATTGATATGAACAAATATAAGGTAGCTGCAGTTTGACAGGTCTGCATCCCCCCCAGGAGTTAAAAAACAACATTTGACCTGATTAGGAAAAACTGGTCCCATCAGAGCCCATATAAAACGTTTTTACAAGTGATTAATCAATGTGTTACCTTATAGGGTCCAGAGTCTTCCTAGTTAGATTAACATATAAGGAAAAACTCCAGTCCTCAGGGGGTAAAAATTTCCTCACCTCTCTGGGACCTATTGTGCCACCAGTCAGCTTGCAGTTGTCAGTTATTGTCAGGTATGTGGATGATCAGGGCTTTATTCAGGAATGTTTCTTGGACTACTTTGTACAAAGCTGTCATCAAAGCAACGGGTGGCTATTTGAAGAATCTCAAATATAAAATATATTTACATTTAACACTTTTTGGAGTTACTACATTATTCGATGTGTTATTTCATAGTTTTGATGTCTTCACTATTATTCTACAATGTAGAAAACAGTAAAAATAAACACCCTTGAATGAGTAGCTGTTCTAAAACTTGACCGGTAGTGTATATACAGGGTATAGTGTGTGTGTGTGTGTGTGTGTGTCAGGATATGTTTTGTGTCAATCAAATTGATGGAAATGTTTCCCTCAGAAAGCAAGATGGATTGTATTGATGAGAGAATCAAAAGAGCTTTAAGACGCCGCCCTTATGTGGTAAATATAAAATATGTATTTGTTTTGTCCTGTTTTTGTTATATTATCACCTTTTAAATTGAGTGATGTGTTGACAGTTGAATCCAATGAGGGTTAACACCCCTGATTCTGTGATGTGGCTAACCGGCAAGTTGCACAGAAGGTCAAAGCCTGTAAGTCATATCTGACCTAAAAACACATAAACATTAGTTATGCATTCTGCAATGAGAAAAGCAGTGTTTAATTCGTTCTTTACTGTTTACAGCCAATCATTGTGAGCTGTGGGCAGGACCAAACATCTGGGGATGGAGCATCAATCCAGAGCCTCTCAGCCAGGTCACCTCTGCTATTCCCATAGAGACACAACAGATAGATCAATCTGATTCATATGGCCATTTTGGTTGGCTTGGTTGAATTGACAATCATCCATTCAAGATGCTAAAGAATCGTATACTATGGAAGGTCCTTGAGAGTAAATGCCAGTGTATTCTATGGCTGCCATGAGTACATGCCTTTCTCTGTCTCCTCAGTCTGGAAGGGTGACTCGGCTGATAGAGAGAAAATATCATGACGTGATCTCATCCTCCAGTTCTGATGACTTTTCCATCTACTCCTTCACTGACTGTGAATCTGAGGTAAAAGAGTTGTACCCTACCGTCCATGTCTTTGTTGAGTGACATCACTTGGAGGAGGATGGTCTCTGACTAGTTGACTCTGATACACAGTGTGATGAGGATCATGAAAGGAGGACACCACCGCTGAAAGTTGAGAATGGAAATGTGACAAAGCTTGATGTGAGGGATGAGGATGATGTTCTCTCTCCACTTCTTCAATGAGTCAGACTTCCTGGTAAGTTCTGCATGTTAAATATTTGTATATATATACACATGGGGGATTGGAAATGATGCAGACAATGACTTATTGAGTGTAGTAATGTATCTGCAATGTGTATAGAGTAGTTATAAAGTATTTCTACAGATTGTGTTGAACATAGCACTTTCCTGATATGTTACTTTACTTTCTGGTCCTACAGAGCCCAGGGAAGGTCTCAGGTCCTGTATCTGTCAAGAATGGCCTCTCTCCCCTTGTGACCTCAGCACACCGGACCCTGGCTGAAGCCCTACGGGCCCTGCCCTCTGCTGTAGGCTCTCCCTACCCAGTAAATGTCCCAAGGCCTCGGACTCCTCTCAACCCTGTCATTATCGCTCCGCCCCGAACAGAGAACTTCCCATACCACCACAGCCCTCGCCTGGCTCCCATCACCAACCTGAGCGAGACCGGCAAGAAGCTGCTCCAGGAAATGGCTGGAGTGGCCCCACAGGTGAGAGGAAATACAAGAAGGGAATATTGGCCGTAAGTCCTTATATAGTATAGCATAAATCCTTTTCTAGTATAGCTCAAGAGAAGAGAGAACCCATAAGCTTACATTACTTTATCTCCTTGTCCAAAATATTCAGGAAGGGAAGGTCAATAAGAAAAAGAAGGGCAAGGCCAAAACAGAATTGAAGCAAGAGAAGGCCAGTAAGACGCAACAGATGGGAAATGTTGGAGAAAGTAAGGAGGAGGACAAGAAAGAGGAAAAGAAGAGTCTGAGGAAGAGGTGAGGAAATAGAGGAGGGAGAAGTGGAACATAACCAGGGAATACTAGACTAGAGAATTATAGAAATAGAATGAGGTAGCAGAGAAAGAGCAGATTCTGATGTGTAAGTGCAAACTTAAGCAATAAGGCACGAGGATGTGTGATATATGGCCAATATATCACGGCTAAGGGCTGTTCTTAAGCACGACGCAACACGGAGTGCCTGGATACAGCCCTTAGCCATGGTATATTGGCCATATACCACAAACCCCTGAGGTGCCTTATTGCTATTATTAACTGGTTACCAACTTCATTAGAGCAGTAAAAATACATGTTTTGTCATACGTGTGGTATACGGTCTGTTATAAACTGGGTGGTTCGAGCCCTGAATGCTGATTGGCTGACAGCCGTGGTATATCAGACCATATACCACAGGCATGACAAAGTATTTAATTTTACTGCTCTAATTACGTTGTTAACCAGTACATAATAGCAATAAGAAACCTTGGGGGTTTGTGGTATATGGCCAATATACCACGGCTAAGGGCTGTATCCAGGCACTCCGTGTTGTGTTGTGCGAAAGAACAGCCCTTAGTTGTGATATATTTGCCATATACCACACCCCCTCGTGCCTTTTTGCTTAAATATACTACGGCTTTCAGCCAATCAGCATTCAGGGATCGAACCACCCAGTTTATAATACTATTTATTCTCCTGTGGTTTTTGATTGACAGGTTTCTTCAGTGGCTGCTGTCCAAACTGAGATGTTCAAATAAATAATGGCCAACTATTACTTCTACCACACACACACACACAGATTTGAGTATTGGTTATTCCTACAACACACACAAATGTCATTTCAGAGACCGGAACTATGATTAACAAAATACATATATTGGTCTCATTCTTATATTTTGAGACATGCAGCATTATTTAAATAACAAATATATATTGATCCCCATACAGCCTATGATAATGAATTGGATTTACATGCTTAGGCTTGGAAATATAGCCAGGAGAAGCAAAGGACAGCACCAACCTTAGGGCATTGTCACTGGTATTGGGGTCTTAGGTCAAAATCAAATCAAATCAAATTTATTTATATAGCCCTTCGTACATCAGCTGATATCTCAAAGTGCTGTACAGAAACCCAGCCTAAAACCCCAAACAGCAAGCAATGCAGGTTTAGAAGCACGGTGGCTAGGAAAAACTCCCTAGAAAGGCCAAAACCTAGGAAGAAACCTAGAGAGGAACCAGGCTATGTGGGGTGGCCAGTCCTCTTCTGGCTGTGCCGGGTGGAGATTATAACAAAACATGGTCAAGATGTTCAAATGTTCATAAATGACCAACATGGTCGAATAATAATAAGGCAGAATAGTTGAAACTGGAGCAGCAGCACAGTCAGGTGGACTGGGGACAGCAAGGAGTCATCATGTCAGGTATTCCTGGGGCATGGTCCTAGGGCTCAGGTCCTCCGAGAGAGAGAAGGAGAGAATTAGAGAACACACACTTAGATTCACACAGGACACCAAATAGGACAGGAGAAGTACTCCAGATATAACAAACTGACCCTAGCCCCCCGACACATAAACTACTGCAGCATAAATACTGGAGGCTGAGACAGGAGGGGTCAGGAGACACTGTGGCCCACTCCGAGGACACCCCCGGACAGGGCCAAACAGGAAGGATATAACCCCACCCACTTTGCCAAAGCACAGCCCCCACACCACTAGAGGGATGTCTTCAACCACCAACTTACCATCCTGAGACAAGGCTGAGTATAGCCCACAAAGACCTCCGCCACGGCACAACCCAAGGTGGGGGGGGGGGCGCGCCAACCCAGACAGGATGACCACATCAGTGACTCAACCCACTCAGGTGACGCACCCCCTCCAGGGACGGCATGAGAGTGCCCCAGTAAAGCCAGTGACTCAGCCCCTGTAATAGGGTTAGAGGCAGAGAATCCCAGTGGAAAGAGGGGAACCGGCCAGGCAAAGACAGCAAGGGCGGTTCGTTGCTCCAGAGCCTTTCCGTTCACCCTCCCACTCCTGGGCCAGACTACACTCAATCATATGACCCACTGAAGAGATGAGTCTTCAGTAGAGACTTAAAGGTTGAGACCGAGTTTGCGTCTCTGACATGGGTAGGCAGACCGTTCCATAAAAATTGAGCTCTATAGGAGAAAGCCCTGCCTCCAGCTGTTTGCTTAAAAATTCTAGGGACAATTAGGAGGCCTGCGTCTTGTGACCGTAGCGTACGTGTAGGTATGTACGGCAGGACCAAATCAGAGAGATAGGTAGGAGCAAGCCCATGTAATGCTTTGTAGGTTAGCAGTAAAACCTTGAAATCAGCCCTTGCTTTGACATGAAGCCAGTGTAGAGAGGCTAGCACTGGAGTAATATGATCAAATTTTTTGGTTCTAGTCAGGATTCTAGCAGCCGTATTTAGCACTAACTGAAGTTTATTTAGTGCTTTATCCGGGTAGCCGGAAAGTAGAGCATTGCAGTAGTCTAACCTAGAAGTGACAAAAGCATGGATTAATTTTTCTGCATCATTTTTGGACAGAAAGTTTCTGATTTTTGCAATGTTACGTAGATGGAAAAAAACTGTCCTTGAAATGGTCTTGATATGTTCTTCAAAAGAGAGATCAGGGTCCAGAGTAACGCCGAGGTCCTTCACAGTTTTATTTGAGACGACTGTACAACCATTAAGATTAATTGTCAGATTCAACAGAAGATCTCTTTGTTTCTTGGGACCTAGAACAAGCATCTCTGTTTTGTCCGAGTTTAAAAGTAGAAAGTTTGCAGCCATCCACTTCCTTATGTCTGAAACACATTCTTCTAGCAAGGGCAATTTTGGGGCTTCACCATGTTTAATTGAGATGTACAGCTGTGTGTCATCCGCATAGCAGTGAAAGTTAACATTATGTTTTCGAATAACATCCCCAAGAGGTAAAATATATAGTGAAAACAATAGTGGTCCTAAAACGGAACCTTGAGGAACACCGACATTTACAGTTGATTTGTCAGAGGACAAACCATTCACAGAGACAAACTGATATCTTTCCGACAGATAAGATCTAAACCAGGCCAGAACTTGTCCATGTAGACCAATTTGGGTTTCCAATCTCTCCAAAAGAATGTGGTGATCGATGGTATCAAAAGCAGCACTAAGGTCTAGGAGCACGAGGACAGATGCAGAGCCTCGGTCCGATGCCATTAAAATGTAATTTACCACCTTCACAAGTGCCGTCTCAGTGCTATGATGGGGTCTAAAACCAAACTGAAGCATTTCGTATACATTGTTTGTCTTCAGGAAGGCAGTGAGTTGTTGCGCAACAGCCTTTTCTAAAATGTTTGAGAGGAATGGAAGATTCGATATAGGCCGATAGTTTTTTATATTTTCTGGGTCAAGGTTTGGCTTTTTCAAGAGAGGCTTTATTACTGCCACTTTTAGTGAGTTTGGTACACATCCGGTGGATAGAGAGCCGTTTATTATGTTCAACATAGGAGGGCCAAGCACAGGAAGCAGCTCTTTCAGTAGTTTAGTTGGAATAGGGTCCAGTATGCAGCTTGAAGGTTTAGAGGCCATGATTATTTTCATCATTGTGTCAAGAGATATAGTACTAAAACACTTGAGCGTCTCTCTTGATCCTAGGTCCTGGCAGAGTTGTGCAGACTCAGGACAACTGAGCTTTGAAGGAATACGCAGATTTAAGGAGGAGTCCGTAATTTGCTTTCTAATAATCATAATCTTTTCCTCAAAGAAGTTCATGAATTTATCACTGCTAAAGTGAAAGTCATCCTCTCTTGGGGAATGCTGCTTTTTAGTTAGCTTTGCGACAGTATCAAAAAGGAATTTCGGATTGTTCTTATTTTCCTCAATTAAGTTAGAAAAATAGGATGATCGAGCAGCAGTAAGGGCTCTTTGGTACTGCACAGTACTGTCTTTCCAAGCTAGTCGGAAGACTTCCAGTTTGGTGTGGCGCCATTTCCGTTCCAATTTTCTGGAAGCTTGCTTCAGAGCTCGGGTATTTTCTGTGTACCAGGGAGCTAGTTTCTTATGAGAAATGTTTTTAGTTTTTAGGGGTGCAACTGCATCTAGGGTATTGCGCAAGGTTAAGTTGAGTTCCTCAGTTAGGTGGTTAACTGATTTTTGTCCTCTGGCGTCCTTGGGTAGACAGAGGGAATCTGGAAGGACATCAAGGAATCTTTGTGTTGTCTGTGAATTTATAGCACGACTTTTGATGATCCTTGGTTGGGGTCTGAGCAGATTATTTGTTGTAATTGCAAACGTAATAAAATGGTGGTCCGATAGTCCAGGATTATGAGGAAAAACATTAAGATCCACAACATTTATTCCATGGGACAAAACAATGTCCAGCGTATGACTGTGACAGTGAGTGGGTCCAGAGACATGTTGGACAAAACCCACTGAGTCGATGATGGCTCCGAAAGCCTTTTGGAGTGGGTCTGTGGACTTTTCCATGTGAATATTAAAGTCACCAAAGATTAGAATATTATCCGCTATGACTACAAGGTCCGATAGGAATTCAGGGAACTCAGTGAGGAACGCTGTATATGGCCCAGGAGGCCTGTAAACAGTAGCTATAAAAAGTGATTGAGTAGGCTGCATAGATTTCATGACTAGATGCTCAAAAGACGAAAACGTCATTTTTTTTTTTTGTAAATTGAAATTTGCTATCGTAAATGTTAGCAACACCTCCGCCTTTGCGGGATGCACGGGGGATATGGTCACTAGTGTAGCCAGGAGGTGAGGCCTCATTTAACACAGTAAATTCATCAGGCTTAAGCCATGTTTCAGTCAGGCCAATCACATCAAGATTATGATCAGTGATTAGTTCATTGACTATAATTGCCTTTGAAGTAAGGGATCTAACATTAAGTAGCCCTATTTTGAGATGTGAGGTATCATGATCTCTTTCAATAATGACAGGAATGGAGGTGGTCTTTATCCTAGTGAGATTGCTAAGGCGAACACCGCCATGTTTAGTTTTGCCCAACCTAGGTCGAGGCACAGACCAATCTCAATGGTGATAGCTGAGCTGACTACACTGACTGTGCTAGTGGCAGACTCCACTATGCTGGCAGGCTGGCTAACAGCCTGCTGCCTGGCCTGCACCCTATTTCATTGTGGAGCTAGAGGAGTTAGAGCCCTGTCTATGTTGGTAGATAAAATGAGAGCACCCCTCCAGCTAGGATGGAGTCCGTCACTCCTCAGCAGGTCAGGCTTGGTCCTGTTTGTGGGTGAGTCCCAGAAAGAGGGCCAATTATCTACAAATTCTATCTTTTGGGAGGGGCAGAAAACAGTTTTCAACCAGCGATTGAGTTGTGAGACTCTGCTGTAGAGCTCATCACTCCCCCTAACTGGTAGGGGGCCAGAGACAATTACTCGATGCCGACACATCTTTCTAGCTGATTTACACGCAGAAGCTATGTTGCGCTTGGTGATCTCTGACTGTTTCATCCTAACATCGTTGGTGCCGACGTGGATAACAATATCTCTATACTCTCTACACTCGCCAGTTTTAGCTTCAGCCAGCACCATCTTCAGATTAGCCTTAACGTCGGTAGCCCTGCCCCCCGGTAAACAGTGTATGATCGCTGGATGATTCGTTTTAAGTCTAATACTGCGGGTAATGGAGTCGCCAATGACTAGAGTTTTCAATTTGTCAGAGCTAATGGTGGGAAGCTTCGGCGTCTCAGACCCCGTAACGGGAGGAGTAGAGACCAGAGAAGACTCGGCCTCTGACTCCGACCCGCTGCTTAATGGGGAAAACCGGTTGAAAGTTTCTGTCGGCTGAATGAGCGACAGTTGAGCGTTCCTACAGCATTTCCTTCCAGAAACCGTGAGAAAGTTGTCCGGCTGCGGGGACTGTGCCAGGGGATTTATACTACTATCTGTACTTACTGGTGGCACAGACGCGGTTTCATCCTTTCCTACACTGAAATTACCCTTGCCTAGCGATTGCGTCTGAAGCTGGGCTTGTAGCACAGCTATCCTCGCCGTAAGGCGAGTACAGCGACTGCAATTAGAAGGCATCATGTTAATGTTACTACTTAGCTTCGGCTGTTGGAGATCCTGACGAACCGTGTCCAGATAAAGCGTCCGGAGTGAAAAAGTTGAGTAGGAAAAAACACAAATATAAACGGTAATTAAAAAGTAAAAACCGTAAATTTGTCAGGTAGCAAAACAGGTTGGCAACAAAACGCACAGCAACTCGAAAACAAGTCTGCAAGTCGTGACCGGAAAAAAAGGTCTCCTTTGGCCAAAGTGAAGTTGAGTTGAGGGCCCCTTACTGGTCTCCTTGCAATATCTGGTCTCCCACACAGAGATGGAAATCTACACCTGTTTAGACCTTGGAGGATATGGCTTCAGATGAAAGACAGCAGAGAGATGCAGAACGTAAAAGCTTCAAACACATTGATATGCAAATTCAGGACCATTGTACACTGAAGTGGAGCATGCATCTGGTCTGAAGCATGTCAAAAGAGTAGAAATGAACTGGGACTGGAGGAATACATCACATTTAAACTAAATTAGCATGTATCTGATTTAGCTACACTCATCTGTACTTGAATGGTGCTGTTTGAAAAGTGCATTTCCAATAATAAAGCTTTTTAAATTGCAGTTATTTGTGTCAGACAGATTTGTCTTAATTAATTACATCAGGAATTCTTAGGGAATATTATTGTACTGATATTATCTTACCTGTTATCAGTGGGGGGATGTATTATTCTGCTCTGGACTGTATCCCACGGTAAGTGGCGGTAGTGAACCAATAAATAGTTGTATTGCTCGCCAGAAACCCAACCAGGCTGGCAGACAGTTGTTACCACGCAACGAGCAGACGCTTGTGAAAAGTACTAGCTACAAAATTGGCAAAATTGCCTGCTGCTGTATACACAGCGCGTGTGTATGTTGCTAACCTAGCTAGTTAGCTAGCCATCAATAAAGTTCCTAATGTTACAACATGGCAGATAGCTGGAGCACCGACACCGGAGAGGCTGCCTATCGTTCCCGGGATGCTGTCAAAAACCTTACAATTAAGTAAGTTGCAGTTGGCCGTTGTGTGGCTTTTAGTCCTTGCATTGCCATACAAGCAAGACACTGTTAGCTAACGTTAGCTCTCAAAGCAAGGAGCACTACAGGCCAGTGACCCGCACCCGCTGAAGTCAAAATGTTTTACCCCTAGCTCAAGTAAGGGTAACTTACTTGGTAGCAGAATGCATACATTCCCAGCCATTTACTGTGTTATGATGCTGCCTGTTTGCACCCAAGGTTGAGACTGAGGGGGAGAAGAGGGAGGTGTGGCGTCAGACCAGAGGAGACGGAACAGCAACAGTGCATATATAGACGTGAGTGACTGAGTGTGTAGTGTTATTCACTGTTGGTGCACTGTAACAATACTTGTATTATAGTTCATCCCAAAATCAAAACTTGAAGATGTTTTTGTAACCCAAAGTGGCCTAATGTCAGATTTGTCCTTATGCATGTGCATACAGTACACTGATGAAATATTAGTATAGCCTTTCAGGCAGGTTAGAGTCTTTTCTATGACGATGACCTCTCCTCTCTTTTCCTCCTTTTAGCGTTATGTACGTCATAAAGACTACCTCAACAGCTTGGTTGGCCAGGACTGAAATGGTATGCATGTAGTTTCTAAAGATGACATCATAATCTGCCCTTGTAGCCCACACTCTTGATAATCTAAACCACTGCTCCCTGCTCCAGAATATACAATAATGTTGAATGATGCATTGCCCAACAAACTGCATGTAATGGATCTAATTTACTGGTGAGTGGATGCTATTTCATTTCATTGCTGTAAGGAGATACGGAAAGAAAAACGGAATACATCAGTGTAATATAAATTGCCTGATTCATAAAGGTTGTATAAATCAAGAGTGCCAAGAGATTTGTCTACCGTATGTGTAGAACAACACAAAGTACAAGCCAAAAGGAGTGGTCTTACATTCAACTGACAAGCTAAACCTTCTTGCATTGATTTGACCCTGAACTTTCAGAGTTTGATTGACTCTTCAAACCAAAATCATCAGTGAAGAAACCGTGTACCTTTTAAGCACTACCTCAAACCCCATGTCCAAGTATATTACATTTCAACTTATAACAAATGAGAGAGCTCTGTCATTCAATGAGTTTTCTGTGTTATCAATCTGTCAATGAAGACACCGGTGCCCCTGGGTGAACCATCACAGACTCGGGCATGTTTGCTGTGAAACTCTGGGGGGCACTGACAGACAGACTGGAGAAAATGTTGAGAATGTAGATGTTGAGCCACTGGAGCCCAGTGACTGCTGGTTTGAGAGGCAGATGTCTGCCAATGACTGTGTCCGTGACTATGTCCATGGCCTTGACTGTGGCTGCAGCTGTGTTCATGTTTGTGACATTACTCAAAGCTATGCTTGAGGGCATATCCATGGTTGTGAACATAATAACCTGATAACAGGGCTCCCCTGTGTATAGTAGGAGTGGGCCCAGCCTTCAAATGTCTTTGGTGTGGTCTCGGTAACCTGTAGGTTGGAGGAAACTGGAGAGTAGGCTTGGACTGGGTATGACTCTGCAACCAATGAGAATGTGGAGAGATTACACAGAGCTTATCTAACTAAACAGGGATTCTCTATCTAATCATGGGGGACCACTAGGTGCCTATTATACAGTATTCAATTACAGCTGAGGATCATCTATTGAATCTGCTCATTATACTGTAGTACATCATGTACTCTGGCTTGCACCCAGCAATCATGTTAATTTGAATGACATCTCGTCTTGTAGGATAAATTATGCGTCTAGTGCTTTCTCAGTACTCAGGGTGGGTGGACCGTCTTCCTTCTCTATTGATGTAGGGTCATACAGGACATCAATGTTCAGGGGAACAACTTTCACTGGGGACAGGGAGACACCCCCCCCCCCCCCCATTCTGAAATTGCATTTTTGTCCCCCCCAGATGTATCATTGAAAGGTGATACAAAACGAGGCAAAAGTGTGCTTTAGGGCCATGAGGATGCGGTTGGGTTGGCTGTTTGGACTATTTATCTGACCGGATGGGAAAAAAAACACTTCTAAAACCAGAGTTGTCCCTCAGCAGCCTGAAAGGCATCTTCTTATCCAGGACTGATGCTCTAGCATCAGACATGTCTAGAAGTGGGTGCCAGCCCCTTCCGTATGTTTCACCAGAGCAAGATAAGGAGAATGTGTGACACAGTGATGGTAGATTTTCCTAACCAAACATCCCGTTATGTTCAGCATGAGGACTCAACACACATTTCAAGCATATTATTTATTTTAATTGAACCTTTTAACTAGGCAAGTCGGTTAAGAACAAATTCTTATTTACAATGATGGCCTACCCTGGCCAAACCCGGACAGAGCTGGGCCAATTGTGCACCGCCCTATGGGATTTCCAATAACGGCCAGATGTGATACAACCTGGATTCGAACCAGGGACTGTAGACTGAGATGCAGTGCCTTAGACCACAGCGCCGCACATAAACATATTACCACTTAACTACACTATTAAGCCCACTTAAAGCTGTGACATATTGCAGTGTATCACAGTTATTTTCAACCACAATAAGGTTGGAGTAAGGATAGAGATCCCCCCCCTGCTATGATGGGTTTGCAGAGGACGAGAGTGTGGGACCAAAAGTGTTACTATGACCAGAAACAGCCAGGCCAGGGCTAACATGGGTACACTGACCCCAAAAAGAAAGCCCTTAACCATAAGTGAGTACACTGTGGCCATACCCATAAGGGAGGGAGATACAGGAACTAACCCCTCCACTTGATTCTGGGCAGATGCACCAAACAGTACCAGCCCCACGGTTGTGTACAACATCCCTGTGTTGATAGAGAGCAGCTGAAACATGAGGAGGAACCAAACAGTGCCCACACTCTTCTCAATCCCACCACAGAGGAGCACCAGAACCCCAATGCTGAGGAGTATCTGGATCTCTGTCTGGTGGTGGAAGGAGTATGTGATGAGCTTGTGTACCGCAAAGGAAGAGGAGAGGATTAAACGGATATTATCGGGTTGACAGACATCAGCGGCATTGATGTGTTGTGCTCTAGCTTGCTGCTGTAGCCTAATGGCACAATCTGTTACGTCATTAACGTTAGCTACACGTTGTAGCACGCTAGATAACGTTACAACAGACCCATTCAAAGTGGCTAGCTAGCTACTGAGCATGATTCTTGAGTCACTCAACCCCTCCTTGCTAAGGTACCATGCCCATTGGCAAAAACTGTAGTTCCAAGACTTTAGACATCTTCTGATAACCCGAAATATGTAGTGACTGTAACCAAAACGGATGATACTGTAACGACCCTGGGTTTATAAGCAAGGAAATTGACTCTGCCGCACGAACATGCTTTTGCGGCACAGTCGATAGCGCGCCGGACCTCGGGCTAGAAGGTCCGAGGGTTCGAGACCTGCTCCCTGTCTGTTTCATTTGCCAAGACTTGAGAAGCTAGCTTGCTAAAACAAAACAAATGTACTGAACTTCCGCATTTGGATTAATCACTTTCACAACCACAAAGATATTGTTGCGCAGACCATGAAGTGCGTTAAAGGCAGTGCTGCAATTAGACACTTCCTTCCACCTGCTGGCTTGTGCCTGAAATGTAATGAGCAAGGAGTCCTCAACAGCCCATGTGAGTTAGATAGAAAGTTAGATATATTTGATTGGACAGTTTCATAAAATAAGAAAACCCGTTTAATTAAATAAAACGTGTCAGGCCAGGGACAACACAATAAAGTAAACGGCTTCCATTGTGGTCCCTTAATGTGACTCAAAGTAAAACAATAATACAACAAAATATTTGGCAAGGAATGGTTTCTTCCTATTGATATCATGTTGGCCTATCTATGTAAAACATCCAACCAACCATCGATACAACCATTACTCAGTCAGTAAGATATAATAAGCACATCACGTTCGTTATTGAGCTACAACCAGTGAAAAGATGATACCACCAGTCCGGCTCCAAACAAGCGTTTTTCTTGTGACGTATTAAGCGCAGTCATAAAGCTGTGACCCAAAATGACGTAACCATGCATTAATTCACTACATAAACGGTGTTCAGATTTGATTTAATCTGTACAATAGTTTTCTTCACTCAGGTTGTTGCAGGTAATCTTTGGCCTTTTGGGGCACCTCCTTCCCAACATATATATTATATATACATATATAGGGAATAGGGTGCCATTTGGGATGCCATCTTTGAGTGTGTCTCTGTGTGTGAGTCAGGATGTGTTTTGTGTCAATTAATTGATGGAAATGTTTCCCTCAGAAAGAAAGATGGATCGTAATGATGAGAGAATCAAAAGAGCTTTAAGACGCCGCCCTTATGTGGTAAATATCAAATATTTGTTTGTTTTGTCCTGTTTTTGTTATATTATCACATTTTAAATTGAGTGATGTGTTGACAGTTGAAACCAGTGAGGGTGAACACCCCTGATTCCGTGTTGTGGCCAACCGGCAAGGTGCACAGAAGGCCAAAGCCTGTAAGTCATATCTGACCTGTAACAAAAACACATACACATTAGTTATGCATTCTGCATGTACAAACTGCAGTTCTCAGAATTAAAGCAAATGCAGATATCCCTATCTAACCTCATTGAATGCTGTATTGACAGTCTACTTCAGTGCAGACCCCTCAGATCCACAAAAGGCCTGTAAGTCACATTCAAATTCAACCACATAACAGTCCTTATATTATTTATTGATACACAATTCAAGGCCAAAATGAGCAAAGCAGTGTTGAATTCATTCTTTACTGTTAACAGCCAATCATTGTGAGCTGTGGGCAGGACCAGACATCTGGGGATGGATGGAGCATCAATCCAGAGCCTCTCAGCCAGGTCATCTCTGCTGTTCCCATAGAGACACAACAGTTAGATCAATCTGTTGATTCATATGGCCATTTTGGTTGGCTTGGTTGAATTGACAATTATCCATTCGATATGCTAAAGAATCCTGTACTATGGAAGATCTTTTGCCCCACCCCTAAGGTTATGGGAGTTGCATTTATTGCATGTTCATTTACCCATGTATTACTCACTACTTGTACAACCATGTTGGATTGCCTACATATTCTACATTTCCTTGAGGGTCAATGCCAGTGTATTCTATGGCTGCCATGAGTACATGCCTTTCTCTGTCTCCTCAGTCTGGAAGGGTGACTCGGCTGATAGAGAGAAAATGTGATGACGCGATCTCATCCTCCAGTTCTGATGACTTTTCCATCTACTCCTTCACTGACTGTGAATCTGAGGTAAAAGAGTTGTACCCTACCGTACATGTCTTTGTTGAGTGACATCACTGGAAGGAGGATGGTCTCTGACTAGTTGACTCTGATACACAGTGTGATGATGAGGATCATGAAAGGAGGAAACCAAAGCTGAAAGTTGAGAATGGAAAGGTGACAAAGCTTGATGTGAGGGATATGGACAAGGATGATGATCTGTCTCTCCACTCCTTCGATGAGTCAGACTTCCTGGTAAGTTCTGCATATTAAATATTTTTTATATATATACATGGGGGATTGGAAATGATGCAGGCAATTACTTATTGAGTGTAGTCATGTATCTGCAATGTGTATAGAGTAGTTATAAAGTATTTCTACAGATTGTGTTGAACATAGCACTTTCCTGATATGTTACTTTACTTTCTGGTCCTACAGAGCCCAGGGAAGGTCTCAGGTCCTGTATCTGTCAACAATGGCCTCTCTCCTCTTGTGACGTCAACACACCGGACCCTGGCTGAAGCCCTACGGGCCCTGCCCTCTGCTGTAGGCTCTCCCTACCCAGTAAATGTTCCAAGGCCTCGGACTCCTCTCAACCCTGTCATTATCATTCCGCCCCGAACAGAGAATTTCCCATACCGCCACAGCCCTCGCCTGGCACCCATCACCAACCTGAGCGAGACCGGCAGGAAGCTGCTCGAGGAAATGGCTGGAGTGGCCCCACAGGTGAGAGGAAATACAAGAAGGGAATATTGGCCATAAGTCCTTCTATAGTATAGCATAAGTCCTTCTCTAGTATAGTATAGTATAGCTCTAGCTATAGCAGCTCAAGAGAAGAGAAAACCCATAAGCTTACATTACTTTATCTGCTTGTCCAAAATATTCAGGAAGGGAAGGTCAATAAGAAAAAGAAGGGCAAGGCCAAAATAGAATTGAAGCAAGAGAAGGCCAGTAAGACGCAACAGATGGGAAATGTTGGAGAAAGTAAGGAGGAGGACAAGAAAGAGGAAAAGAAGAGTCTGAGGAAGAGGTGAGGAAATAGAGGAGGGAGAAGTGGAACATAACCAGGGAATACTAGACTAGAGAATTATAGAAATAGAATGAGGTAGCAGAGAAAGAGCAGCTCTCTGATGTGTAAGTGCAAACTTAAGCAATAAGGCACGAGGAGGTGTGGTATATGGCCAATATATCACGGCTAAGGGCTGTTCTTAAGCACGACACAACACGGAGTGCCTGGATACAGCCCTTAGCCGTGGTATATTGGCCTTATACCACAAACCCCCGAGGTGCCTTATTGCTATTATTAACTGGTTACCAACTTAATTAGAGCAGTAAAAATAAATATTTTGTCATACCCGTGGTATACGGTCTGTTATAAACTGGGTGGTTCGAGCCCTGAATGCTGTTTGGCTGACAGCCGTGGTATATCAGACCGTATACCACAGGTATGACAAATTATTTAATTTTACTGCTCTAATTACGTTGTTAACCAATTCATAATAGCAATAAGAAACCTTGGGGGTTTGTGGTATATGGTCAATATACCACGGCTAAGGGCTGTATCCAGGCACTCCGTGTTGTGTTGTGCGTAAGAACAGTCCTTAGCTGTGGTATATTGGCCATATACCACACCCTCTCGTGCCTTATTGCTTAAATATACCACGGCTTTCAGCCAATCAGCATACAGGGATCGAACCACCCAGTTTATAATACTATTTATTCTCCTGTGGTTTTTGATTGACAGGTTTCTTCAGTGGCTGCTGCCCAAACTGAGATGTTCAAAGAAATAATGGCCAACTATTACTTCTACCACACACACACACACACACACACACACACACACACACACACACATAGATTTTGAGTATTGGTTATTCCTACAACACACACAAACGTAATTTCAGAGACAGGAACTATGATTAGCAAAATACATATATTGGTCTCATTCTTATATTTTGAGACATGCAGCATTATTTAAAAAATATTGATCCCCATACAGCCTATGATAATGAGTTGGATTTACATGCTTAGGCTTAGAAATATAGCCAGGAGAAGCAGGGTCAACACCTCTACTCATGTCATAAGTGCCATGACATCTTTAGACAGTCTCATCCAAAGGACAGCACCAACCTTAGGGCAGTGTCACTGGTATTGGGGTCTTAGGTTTCATTTGGCCAAAGTGAAGAATTGAGGGCCCCTTACTGGTCTCCTTGCAATATCTGGTCTCCCACCCAGAGATGGAAATCTACACCTGTTTAGACCCTGGAGGATATGGCTTCAGATGAAAGACAGCAGAGAGATGCAGAACGTAAAAGCTTCAAACACATTGATATGCAAATTCAGGACCATTGTACACTGAAGTGGAGCATGCATCTGGTCTGAAGCATGTCAAAAGAGTAGAAATGAACTGGGACTGGAGGAATACATCACATTTAAACTAAATTAGCATGTATCTGATTTAGCTACACTCATCTGTACTTGAATGGTGCTGTTTGAAAAGTGCATTTCCAATAAAGCTTTTTAAATTGCAGTTATTTGTGTCAGACAGATTTTTGTCTTAATTAATTACATCAGGGGTTCTTAAACTTTTTACATCAAGAGAATATTATTATACTGATATTATTTTACCTGTTATCAGTGGTGGTGGTGGGGGGGGGGATTTATTCTGCTGCTCTGGTCTGTATCCCACGGTAGGTGGCGGTAGTGAACCAATAAATAGTTGTATTGCTCGCCAGAAACCCAACCAGGCTTGCAGACAGTTGTTACCATGCAACGAGCAGACGCTTGTGAAAAGTACTAGCTACAAAATTGGAAAAATTGCCTGCTACTGTATACATAGCGCGTGTGTGTGTATGTTGCTAACCTAGCTAGTTAGCTAGCCATCAATAAAGTTCCTAATGTTACAACATGGCAGACGGCTGGAGCACCGACACCGGAGAGGCTGCCTATCGTTCCCGGGATGCTGTCAAAAACCTTACAATTAAGTAAGTTGCAGTTGGCGTTTGTGTGGCTTTTAGTCCTTGCATTGCCATACAAGCAAGACACTGTCGTTAGCTAACGTTAGCTCTCAAAGCAGATGATGATAAACACCCAGTATATTGCTTGACCTGATCCCTGAGTTTGCCATGAAAACATGGCATTTAGCTAGCTAGAATCCTGTTTACTTTGTTTATATTTACAATGGTGTTTACAGGATCCGTATTCAGAGAGTCACCTCCACAGCAGCCCTCTCCCAACACCTTCAGCAGCAGGTTTGGACTCAACAGGAGAGGGGAGGCATTGAGCAGGACACCCTCAACTCAGGCTCAATCAGGTGTTAACACTGTTTTGAAACAGCAAGATGATGTTAGATGTTTTGAAACAGAAAGATGTCAGATGCTTCTTAGTTGAGTAGATGTAATTTTCGTGGTGACTAGATATGGACCACAACATCTTGGTTTTGTTTTCAGCCAGAAATGATGATAAGGAGTTAGTGGTAGGCTGGCAGGAGAAGCTGTTCAGTCAGTGTCCTTATAACAAATAAGCATTTACTGTTTAGGATAGTTTGATGTTGCATAGTAAGGTGTGTGTGTGCACAATATGAAGTGGTTTTGTTCCAGAGTGAGTTAGTATGCCAGACTCCGCTGGAGAGACAATACCACACAGAGATCATGGCTCAGGAGCGGACCAGGGGCAGATGGAACTGCAGGATTTTCACCTACACCGATTCTGACTGCTACACCAATTGGGAAGGGGCGGTTTTCAACAGAATCTCCATTTCTGTAACGGTTCTGTAACCAAAGACTCTGGGAGACGGGAAGCAAGTATAGGGGGAGGATTTATTAATAAATAGACATGAAACTAAAGACGAACAGAGTCTGGACAAGAGAAACAAAACAACATCGATGCAGACATGGGAATGAAACTGAGGAAGTGACAGATATAGGGGAGGTAATCAATGACGTGATGGAGTCCAGGTGAGTCCGATGAAGCGCTGGTGCGTGTAAAAATGGTAACAGGTGTGCGTAATGATGAGCAGCCTGGCGACCTCGAGCGTCAGAGAGAGGGAGCTGGAGCAGACGTGACAATTTCATTATTCAAAACAAAGCATTTACCTATTTTCTGTCCAAAAGAAACGTTAGTGTGTTAAAGCTGTTTTTGAAATACTCACTACAGCATTCCCAGAGTATGGTGACGCAGGTCAAGTCCAATCCTACCTTACTGGCACATAGGATGGCCAATGTCAGACACAGACGACAGGACAGACGCCCAGTGTAGGTCCCTGTTACTCACCAAAGTGAATTATTATTAAAGTGAATGTAATTGAAGCAGCATTGATGCGTCGTGCTGTTTTGAAGACAAACAGTGTACCGGTATGTTCACATTACACCATACCCTTGTATGCAAAATGTGTTTGTGGTATTCTGTTGGTCTGCAGTGACCGCACCATCCCCAAGTCCAGGCTGATTACTTGGGACCCCTCGGAGGACTTTGTGAAGACCAGCCACATGGTCAACACACCTGTACAGACCATGCACATCATGGGGAACCTGGGACCAGCGGGCAAGTGAGTAGCACAAGGGGAAAAACCACTATGTAGCCTATACACTTATTACACTACTTTGTATGTAATAACTTTGAAGTAGATTCCAATTCAGGCATTGAAAAGTGGCATTTTATTATTGTATTTCTCAGACTTGGCTAAAAGGAGAAGGAATGCTTGTCTGCACGATAAGAGCAGATGGAAATGGAGTGGTTACCATCAAACCAGACTTCAACAAAGGCAAGGAGCCCTACAGGCCAGTGACCAGCACCTGCAGATGTCAAAATGTTTTACCCCTAGCTCAAGTAAGGGTCACTTACTTGGTAGCAGAATTCATACATTCCCAGCCATTTACTGTGTTATGATGCTGCCTGTTTGCACCCAAGGTTGAGACTGAGGGGGAGAAGAGGGAGGTGTGGCGTCAGACCAGAGGAGACGGAACAGCAACAGTGCATATATTGACGTGAGTGACTGAGTGTGTAGTGTTATTCACTGTTGGTGCACTGTAATAATACTTGTATTATAGTTCATCCCAAAATCAAAACTTGGAAGATGTTTTTGTATCCCAAAGTGGCCTCATGTCAGATTTGTCCTTATGCATGTACATACAGTACACTGATGAAATATTATTATAGCCTTTCAGGCAGGTTAGAGTATTTCCTATGATGATGACCTCTCCTCTCTTTTCCTCCTTTCAGCGTTATGTACGTCATAAAGACTACCTCAACAGCTTGGTTGGCCAGGACTGAAATGGTATGTATCTAGTTTGTGACAGATCTTTAACACAAGTTGTTTCGTCAGCAAAGGTCATCTCAAATCCAATTTTATTTGTCACATGCGCCGAATACAACCGTACAGTGAAATGCTTATTTACAAGCCCTTAACCAACAATGCAGTTTAAGAAAAATAAGTGTTAAGTAAAAAATAGATCATTTAAATAAAAGTAACAAATAATTAGAGAGCAGCAGTAAAATAACAATTGTGAGGCTATATACAGGGTGTACCGGTACAGAGTCAATGTGCGGGGGCACCAGTTAGTCGAGGTAATAGAGGTAATATGTACATGTAGGTAGAGGTAAAGTGACTATGCAGAGAGTAGCAGCAGCTTAAAACAGTGGGGGGGGGGGGGTGCAAAAAGTCTGGGTAGCCATTTGATTAGCTGTTCAGGAGTCTTATGGCTTGGGGGTAGAAGCTGTTAAGAAGTCTTTTGGACCTAGACTTGGCGTTCCGGTACCGCTTGCCATATGGTAGCAGAGAGAACATTTTATGACTAGGGTGGCTGGAGTCTTTGATAGTTTTTAGGGCCTTCTTCTGACACCGCCTGGTATAGAGGTCCTGGATGGCAGAAAGCTTGGCTCCAGTGATGTACTGGGCTGTACGCACTACCCTCTGTAGTGCCTTGCGGTCAAAGTCCGACCAGTTGCCATACCAGGCAGTGATTCAACCAGTCAGAATGCTCTCGATGGTGCAGCTGTAGAATTTTTTTGAGGATCTGAGGACCCATGACAAATCTTTTCAGTCTCTTGTGGGGAAATAGGCTTTGTTGTGCCCTCTTCACGACTCTTGGTGTGTTTGGACCAAGATAGTTTGGTGATGTGGACACCAAGGAACTTGAAGCTCTCAACCTGCGCCACTACAGCCCCGTCGATGAGAATAGGGGCGTGGTTAGTCCTCCTTTTCCTGTATTCCACAATCATCTCCTTTGTCTTGATCACATTGAGGAAGAGGTTGTTGTCCTTTCACCACATTGTCATGTCTCTGACCTCCTTATGGTCTTTCTCGTCATTGTCGGTGATCAGGCCTACCACTGTTGTCACCGGCAAACTTAAAGATAGTGTTGGAGTCGTGCCTGGCCGTGCAGTCATGACTAAACAGGGTGTTCAGGACGGGACTGAGCATGCACCCTAGAGGTGCCCCCGTGTTGAGGATCAGCGTGGTGGATGTGTTGTTACCTACCCTTACCACCTGGGGGCGGCCCGTCAAGAAGTCCAGGATCCAGTTGTAGAGGGAGGGGTTTAGTCCCAGGGTCCTTAGCTTAGTGATGAGCTTTGAGGGCACTATGGTGTTAAACGCTGAGATGTAGTCAATGAATAGCATTCTCACATAGGTGCTCCTTTTGTCCATGTGTGAATGGCAGTGTGGCGTGCAATAGAGATTGCATCATCTGTGGATCTGTTGGATTGGATCTAGGGTTTCTGGGATAATGGTGTTGATGTGAGCCATGACCAGCCTTTCAAAGCACTTCATGGCTACAGACGTGAGTGCTACGGGTTGGTAGTCATTTAGGCAGGTTACCTTAGTTTTCTTGGGCACAGTGACTATGGTTGTCTGCTTGAAAGATGTTGGTAGTACAGACTCAGACAGGGAGAGGTTGAAAATGTCAGTGAAGACACTAGCCAGTTGGTCAGCGCATGCTCGGAGTATACGGCCTGGTAATCCTTCTGGCCCTGCGGTCTTGTGAATGTTGACCTGTTTAAAGGTTTTACATCGGCTGCGGAGAGCGTGATCACACAGTCGTCTGGAACAGCTGATCTTAGTGCCAGCATCGGTAGGTGGTGATGTGTAGACAGCTACCTAAAATACAGATGAAAACTCTCTAGGTAGATAGTGTGGTCTGCAGCTTATCATGAGATACTCTAGCTCAGGCGAGCAAAACCTTGAGACTTCCTTAGATATCGGGTTCCAGCTGTTGTTTACAAATATACATAGACCGCCACCCCTTGTCTTACCAGACAATGCTTTTCCACCCTGCCGATAGTGTAAAACCCGCCAGCTGTATGTTATGATGTCGTTCACCCACGACTCTGTGAAACATAAGATATTACAGTTCTTAATGTCCCGTTGGTAGGATATACATGCTTTTAGTTTGTCCCATTTATTTTCCAGCTATTGTACGTTGGCCAACAGTACGGATGGCAAGGCAGATTAGCGACTTGTCGATAAATCCTCACATGCCACCCCGATCTCCTTCTGCGAAATCTACATATTTTTTCCTATAAATGACGGGGATGAGGGCCTGTTCAGGTGTCTGGAGTAAATCCCTCTCGTCTGACTCATTAAACAAAAATTCTTTGTCCAATTCAACTTTATTAACATTGTTTTTAGTCTGTAACAGAAAAGACTTAAAGTGCATCAATTTGCCTGAATTTGTAAATTTTTTAAAAATCCTTATTTAAACTGTAAACATTTTTTCACCATTTGATACTGAAAAATAAAATATAATCAATAAATAATAATTATTATTTATTAAAAATTGATCAGCAACATTAACTCAGGAGCACAATATATGAAACACTTTGGCCTATAAAACAAAAATGAATAAAACAATTTGTGCAGATTTTGTTTTATCAAAATGAGGAAGTCAGGATTAATGGCTACAATGAGCACGTTTTGCAGAGCACAGCTTTTCGAAGCGGGGTTTGAAGCATGATACTGCAACTCTCAGCTCCTGCTCAATGTTTAGCTGGGACCTGTACTTGGTCTTCAGTGCAGCAACAGCAGAGAAGCCAGTCTCACAAAGATAAGATGTTGCAAAAGGAAGAAGAATGCCCATTGCCCTCTGCCCTAAGAGTGGATACTGCCTCTCTACACTCAGCCAGAATTCACTCAGTGTCTGTGATGTGAACCTCAGTCTCAATGTGGAGTCAGACGTCATATCAATGAACTGGTCCTCCTCTGCAGAGCTGAAACCAGTTGGAGCTGGTGCATTGAAAGGATCTCTCACCCAGACATATTGGGAACTGTTTTCAGGGAAGTACTTTTTAAAGAATCCCATCAGTGATGAAATATGCTCCTTAATATATGGCATCACTGAGGTGGCATCATAGTCAGTAGTGTCAACAAATTCATGCAGGTTCTCGAATGAATCAGTATTTCCTTCATCAAGTCGCCTGCCCCACATTGCAAGCTTTCGAGTGACAGAGCTGATCTTGTCTGTGACCTGAGGGAGGTGTGTATCTTTCCCTTGAAGCTGTAGATTTAGTTCATTTAGCTTTCCAAATATGTCACTCAGGTAGGCCAGTTTTGCCAGGAAGTTCTCATCACAAAAGGTTTCTGCGAGGTCATACTTGTGCTCCTGCTCCGAAAACATTCTTATCTGCTCTCTGAGCTCAAAAACTCGGGACAAGACTTTTCCTCGTGACAGCCACCTTGCTTCACTGTGAAGCAGCACAGCTTGATGTTAAGCTCCCATCTCCTCACAGATAGCAGAGAAGACTCTTGTTTTTAGTGGTCTGGTCTTTATAAAATTGACTACACCTACAATGTCAGTCATAACCTCACTTAATTCAGAGGAAAGGTGCCTTGATGCCAGTGCTTCTCTGTGTATAACACAGTGTGTCCACTCAGCATTAGGTGAGGCCTTCTTGATGAGTGCCCAAAGTCCTTTTCTCATCCCTGCCATGGTCTGTGCACCATCACTGCAAACACCAATGCAGTTCTCCCACTTTAGCCCATTCTCAGTCAGGAAGCAGTTCAGCATTTTGAATAGCTCTTCAGCTGTGGCTCTGTCTCTGACATATTTACAAAAAAGTAGATCCTCTCACAGGGAGTTTGTCATGTCAAAACGTACATAAGCGATAAACAAACAGTCTTTGTTGCTGTCAGTTGCTTCATCGAACTGTAAGGCAAAACGTTTGTCTTTGAGTTTATCTACCAGCTGTTCTTTAAGATCGTTAGCAATGTCATTTATACGTCTGGCGACAGTGTCATTGGACAGAGGGATAGTTTTAATTTTTGCAGCACTTGCGTCATTCAGCATGGCAGAGACCATGTCTAACTAATGCTGCAGGCAGTATCAGCTCCTCTGCTATGGGGGTTGTTGCACTGAGCAATTTGGTATGCCTCCTTATATTATGCTAACAGTGCTCACTGGTTTACTGAAGTAGCATTCACAAAGCGGGACGATTGTTGGCAATATTCGGCACGTTTTCGCTGAAAAAACTCAAGCGGCTTGATTGGGGTGTAATGTCTTTAAGTGACGCCTTCATTTATTTGGCTTAATGCTGTCCGCTGCCAACATTTTTATACACAGTAAACATACCGGTCTTTCCTCGTCTTCCACCGTAGTCACAGTGAAGCCAAGCGCTACATACGCTTCGTCTTAGCTTTCGGGAGACTTACATTTGTCTCATTATCTCCGTCTCTCTCCGCCTTTCTTTTCATCCCTGTTAAATATTTTTCCATGGTGTCTCTTAAGGGTTTGTTATCTGCACTTCATATCTCATGCTCTGTACTGTGTGCTCTTGTTCGGTGCAAAAAAAACATGGCATCTGTTGATAATGGGATATGTAGGAGGGTGAGCCGGTCAAGGATCGATTCAGACAAGGTGGTAAATTGTATGACAAGCGACAGTTTAATTATGAGTAAAGATATCTGGTACAACGTATACGGGCCCATTTCATTCAGCTCATAAGGAACCAGCAGAAAAGAAGCAGCGATAACAGAGTGCATATATGTTATATACAGTACAGAAAGTAGGTTGAGTCTAGAAGTTCTGGTCTTCTGGTTGGTCCTGTTGGGCCGTCCGTCATCCCTCTGAGTCTCGTCGTGCTGTTCTTTGTCACACAATGTTCAGCTAAGAAGGAGATTATGTGTGTGTGCTTGTCTGTTCCTGTTTCTCAAGGGTGGGTGTGTGCATGCAGCTGGTGTTTGTCATGAGATACTGTTATCAGTGCTCAGCAGTAAGCCAGCTCTGTTCCTTTGTATGTGCGTGTGAATAGTCTCCCACGAAAGCAGAGAAGTTATATGTGTTATGGCAGCTTCATTATATTAATAAGGTTATTACATTGCTAGGCATACTTTAAGCTAGAAATTCTTATAATTCTTACAAATCCCTCTCTTCACGTCTCCCAAGAGACGTGACACAACCGAACTAGATTCAACCACAAGAGAGAGAACTTTTCCCAGAGGGAAAGATGTGGGAAAGATCTCCTAAGAGATGTGATATAGTCCAGATACATTACTCCAAGCAAAAACAAAAACATAACCCAAAAAGGAAAACAGCCTAAACTAGGTAAGTCTATACGGAATGGCCCACAAAGGCCGCAATGCCCCCTCTTCCCATCTCAGAAGAGGCACGACATACCATGGAGAAGCTAATCAATAAAAGCAACTGGATAACCCTCATCATAATCGAGTTCCCCATCCCCTAAAAGGGGAAACATCTGGGAAGGACTTGCTGGGTCGATGGCCTTAGATATAACTCTAGTAGTGAGTGACCGAATGCATGGAATACAGCAGCAGCCGCACAACACTAAAATGGCTGCGAAAACTGAGATAGAGACCAAAATTGAGGATACCAGAGTTTTATATTTCCCAAACGCGTTCATCCAGGAATCCCACATGGAGGAGTCTATACCAGAATGGGATTTCATTTTACCATTGAGAGTCCTCAAACCTTCTAGGGCTACGGTCAAGCTACCATCGGAGGCTGTGTTATTAGGGATGAAAGTACAACACTGTTCACCAAACATAGTACAAGCTCCACCTTTCTCCGCCAGTAACATATCCACTGCAATGCGATTCTGGAATGTCATAAGGGAAGTTGCAGCTAACTGACCATGCACGGCTTCAAAGCCCTGCTGGGTCCAATTGCCCAGCTTCTGTACATTAAAATGTATGTAGTTGATTCTATCCACATTTTTATTAACAGTACACCACCAACAAATGGAGGACTCAAACCCAGCTGCCACCTGATCCACCAACTTGTACTCGTCAGGAACTCCCCTTGGGACTCCAATGGCGTCTATGTATGTGGGATCACCACTAGATGGGGTGGTGGCACGCCTGGAACGTCCCCTCCAATATTCAGGGTTCACCCTCTGGACCCTAAGGACGAGGTCTCCAGCCCCTGTAGGGTAGATAGAAACAGGCAAAAGGAGAGTAACAAGTGCACAGCTTCCAGTAGTATTGGAGGGTAATTTATCAAACAGGACAGTGTTGCCACACCACCACCACACATCTGCTCTGGATATTGGCCTGAAACTCCCAACAATGTTGATTGTATCCAGACACCAATCCCCTGGAACCTGTCCCACATTGGTACCTCCTCCCGTCATATTGACACAGGTGAAATTTGCCTTGGCAACCTTGTTGGAAAACAATGGTTTCCTAGCGGTAGATTTAGTTATGGGATAGACAGCATCCCAGGCAGTACAATTACAACTGGGGTTATCTTTAGTCATTAATGGGATTAAGCATGTTATAGTCACTACCGCAGGGACAATGCGAAGCAATGGACGAGCTCCCATACACACCACACAACTCTGTCTAGTGCTATTTGCAGCTTCTTCGGTCAACAACAGCCAATTATTAGTGAAGCCTGAGATCCCTGTGGCCATCAGGATGGCATCATCCACTTTGGGAGGAGCAGTGGTCATGGTAACAGGGCCCCACCTAGGGTCATTTGTGGTTACCGATTCTCGCTCTGAGAGCACTGCAAGGGGGGTGGTTATGTTAGTAATGCATATCTTTAGATGCCAATAGACTCTCCTCTCTTCCCATGGTGACAATAAGAAGGGGGTACACCCAGTACCACCTTCACCGTGTTTGATTACCAATTTCAAACCAGTTTCAACTTTAGTTAACGTCAACCTTCTCCGCCACAGGAGTGCCATCTGATGCACTGTCCAGCTAGACCAGTCAGGACCAGTCTCTGGCACTAAATTCTTCCACGTCCATTTATAATACCCCCCTTCTGTCATGTACCACACTGATCTAGACCAACTAAGGGCGTGGGTACCGTGTCCCTCCCCAGGGCTTCCCAGTATTCCCCATGGTAGGGTGACAGTGGTGGCAGTATTGATGGGTATGCATAGGGTGGTGGTTCTAATCTGCTTTGCGGTGCACTCTGTCTCTTCGGCCTGAATGTTGCGCCTATGAATTATGTGTATGCTTGTGGATGTGGTGGAGTTGGATGACACATTAGTTCGTCCTACGTGTTTTCCTGATGGAGGTGTATGGTGCTCTAATAGCCATAGGAGGATTCCCATGGAAACTCCTGTGGTTATGACAAAAATAACAAACCTGCCTGATATCCCCAGTCTCGTCCAGGGATAACCCTTATCCCTGGAAGATCGGTTAGTTGGTGGGTTTGGGAGTCGCTCCCATATCCTCACCAACTAAAGGTTCTGTGGTTGGAATCGAATTTAGGTCGCTCACATCGACCCTGACTTCAGTCAAAGTTCTGGAAGGAGTCGGTGCTGGTGTACAATGAGTCAAGTGGTGCCAAGGTGCGCCTGATTTACCTTTGACCTGGACTGAGTGTGAAGTAACCTCCTTCACTTCGTACGGTCCAGTCCACCTGGGTTCCAGCCACTTTCTTTTGTGGACTTAAACCCTCA
Source organism: Oncorhynchus clarkii lewisi (assembly GCF_045791955.1). NCBI lineage: Eukaryota > Metazoa > Chordata > Actinopteri > Salmoniformes > Salmonidae > Oncorhynchus > Oncorhynchus clarkii. The sequence goes on from NC_092158.1 coordinate 40,317,366, forward strand.
CCCAGTCACCAACTTACCTTCGGTGGCTCAGGATCTCCCGTCAGCTCCCCCTCTTGGACACGGTGTATCTGTTTGGAGAGAGCTGCAGACAGTTCCGTCAATTTTCTCACATAGTCAGTCATACATATCTGGTGTACATCAAGAGGGGGCATATGACCTCCCTCTCTTGGTGGACCTGGCATAACTCTCCCAGTTATTATTTCATGGGGTGAAAGATGAGTCCCTGCTCCTGGCGAGGACCTCATGGCCATCAACGCAAGGGGCAGGGCTTCCACCCATGTCAATTTAGAACCCGCACATACTTTAGCTAACTTGGCTCTCAGAGTTTGGTTGCAGCATTCCACAAGTTCCAGGGATCGCGGCTTGTACACTGAATCAAACTTGTGTACAATTTCGAATCTCTCCTCCACCTGTCTCAGGTGTTGGTTTGAACAATCTTATTTGTCTATGGACCCCATACCTAGGTATGAGCTCAGTTTGTAACCTCTTAATGACCGACTTCCCATCCTCCTTAGCTGTTGTATTTGCCTCTACCCATTTGGAGAACCTATCTACCATCACTACTAGATATCTCTTTCCATTCTGTACATTGTTTGTTCCCATGTCCCAGTGTAGTCTATACAGTGTAGTCTATACTTGGAGGTACGCATTTGGTATTGGGTAGGACCCCATTGTAGTCGTCACAGAATAAATCTGTCATGTCTTTCATGTGGGGGTGCCACCATATGTAGGAAACCCTTTGTAAGTTTCCCTTCATGAGTGGGCCCATGGGTTCTCCCTTATCAGTTCAGGACAAAGATTTGCTGGGGCCAGGGCTAGGGTTAGTCCAATGATTTCAGCCAGCTGTGCGGATATCAAGTTGTCATCAGCACTCTTCCCTCCCCCTCTTGTTTCTGAAAAAGGACAGTGGATGTAAAACCTTCCTTTTCAGAAACATATCCGTCCACAGTTCAGCGTGGACTGTTCTCCATGAGTTCCTGTCGGTAGGATAAGCCCTCCTCAGTGCGTCCCATGGTTCCAGGAGGCGTAGCTCCTCCGTGGGATTCCAAGCCAGCAGCCTTGATCAGGACGTTCATGGTGGTGTGGTCTGTCGCCCAGCTAGTTGGACCGTCATGTTAGCTGGAGCCATTCTGATACCAGACGCCAGTATCTACTATTGGAGTAACCAGGCTGAGGCCCCTCCGTGTAGGCTGGGTAGTTGCTCCATGAGAGCTGTCAAGTCCTGCATTTTCCATGGCACATACTCTTCACGGTTGTAATTCCCAGGGCTCAGTCTGAGAGGCATCTGAGCAGCTGTGTACATTTCATGCGCATATCGGTCCACCTTCTTTCTCCTTCTCTCACTTTCCCGCATCTCTTCTTCCCTGATACGCATCGCAATGAGTCGGTTTGATCTCCTTTCGGCTTCCCTCAGGTTGGTTGATTTACCCTTGAACACCCCTTCCAGCAAGAGTGAACTCCCGTCTTCATCGTCTGCTTCTGCCAGGATTTCGAGTTGACAGGATAGTCCCCAGACATCCGCGGAGCAAATCGGTCCGCCATCTTCTTCTCCCTGCTCCTCAGGTTGGTTGATCGAGCAGATGTACTCCCTTCTCAGCTCCTCTCCCCCCACAGCTCCCTCATGTTCTCTTCTCAGACTGTTATATTAATAAGGTTATTACATTGCTAGGCATACTTTAAGCTAGAAATTCTTATAATTCTTACACATCGCTCCGAGCCCCCCCAGGGGGGCGCGCCCCACTATTTGAGAAGGACTGCCGTAGGCAAACAAATATATTTTTGTAAATTCAGGCGGTCGCCCCAAAACAGGTTTTGGACCTGGGTCCATCAACTGTCAAGCCAACACCTTAAGTGCTACTCCAATATGTCCAAACCTCTCGATGTGTTCACTCGGTGTTGGATTAAAGTTGCTACAGAGAGAGGGGAGAGCATGCCGCCACACTTCTTTATAGCAAGTCTCTCATGTGTACACACATCTTTGATGGCTTCACAGGAACTATCCCACTTCTGATACCAATGTAACAAACTTGGGGGTAGCTCCAACTGGGACTAGCAAGCCAACACCTTATTCATTACACCAAGAGATCAGAAGGTGGTAAGTGTTCAGTTAAGCTGGCTACAATATATACGTGTATATAGGGTAATGTGTGATCTGGGTGAGGCAGCATTGCCACTAGTGCTCCCAACACAGCAAAACACAATCTTTACCTTCTTAACCTTAACTAACCTAAAGTCAAATACATTTAGACAAACCACCATGTGATCAGCAAGTTTAGGGTTAATGGAGTGAAGTGGGTAATGGGTAGGACCACCAGTATGAACTATATGTCTATACATGGATGGATGCTCTTCATCAACACCATCTTTTCTGTGAAACTAGATATCAGCAATCAATCAACAAGACTAATGAAATGGGGCAAATGAAGACATTAGAACTGCTAAAGGTAATATATTATATTCTGAAACCAATTTCTTACTGGTATATTTTGAACATGATCTGTCAATCCTGAGATCGACGCTCTCTCTCCTCCCCTTCTCCCCAACTCTCTTTCTTTGCATGTGCTGGGGCGAAGTTTCCCCTAGATACAGATCTAGGATCAGCTTCCCCTCCCCAAACCTAACAAGGACCATTAGCGGGGGGAATTCAAACCTGATCCAAAGCCAGGGTCTATTTGGGGAACTTGTCCCCTCCCCCACAACACTACACGTGGATGCGGCTTCCTCAGTTCACCATGCTCATAAAGAAAACAGCAGTGTATTTCAGCTGTAAGTATTTTGAAGTTACTAGCGATATTATTTTAAATGAATTTACATAGCTTCGTTATTATTCAACAATAACTCGGCCAATGTAGCTGTAGCGGGCTACATTTCGTCGATGCATGGAAAAGTATTAACTCTGTTGTAGCATTTTGCTAGCGAGCCATTTTTCCTGGCTATACTGATGGGTTAATTAGCCAGCTAGCTGCTAAAGGTTGCTGGAGTAGACATTTCGGAATGGATTATTATTGCATTGCTTATCTTTGCTATGATGTCTTAGATGTTCTCATATGGAAGAATGTTGTGTTGTGCATAATGTTAAATAACTCCATAGGAGTAATGTTAAACTAGCTACTGGTAGCTAGTGTAAGGAAGTGCTATTTCTTATGCAGGTGACCAGCCTACTGCTATTACATTGCTATAACTGAGACAACGTATTTTCACAGTAAAACATGTTAAGTCCCATACAGGATAGCTCCCACACCCACACACACAGCACACACACATTACACACACTAACTGCCGAGGACACACAGATAAGACATACACCCACACATTGGGAGGAAGAGACAGCCTTGACTTGCAGAAACCAGCGCACACACCTAATCTCCTTTCTAGCCGAACATTGTGTGACTGAGGACAGCGCACACACCTAATCTCCTTTTTTAGCTGAACATTGTGTGACAAAGAACGGGACTCAGAGGGATGACGGACGGCCCAACAGGGCCAATCCAAGAAGACTACACCTCAGCCTGAACCAACCCGAAGACCCGATCTTCTAGAATCAACCTACTTTCTGTTCTGTATATGACACATGTGCAAACTGTTAGCGGGGCTTCTTTTCTGCTGGTTCCTTATGAGCTGAATGAAATGGGCCCGTATACGTTGTACCAGATATCTTTACTCATAATTAAACTGTTGCTTGTCATACAATTTACCACCTTGTCTGAATCGATCCTTGACCGGCTCACCCTCCTACATATCCCATTATCAACAGAATCTTGGTAGCAGAGGATGGTTTACTAACGACCCAGTCCAGAGTGGTTGATGTGGGTGTGAGGGGGCGAGTTGGTGAAAGGACGGTTCCCGGAGGACAGGTGAAAACTTTCGGGGGAGGACAACAATTCTGCTCAACTCGGGAAACTGATCTCTGGTCGACCACTAAATAAGGTAAGCAAAACCTGTTAAATCGAACTTTGCATATTGTCGTATAGTCATACCAAATTACGATCAGTAGTACCGAGTGTGGGTAAGAATTTTTGTGTAAATTTAACATAAATAATTGACTTGAAATTGACAGTGAAGTAAACATATGTGGTAATTAGAATATCCCGATAGTCCGGCTTGTGTCCGGTCCGGTAGTGTCCGGTCAGGGATAAGTAATAGTCAATATAGAGTTGCAACCGATAGTCCGGCAAGGGTCCGGTCCGGCTTGTGTCCGGTAAGGTGATCTATAATTGGGCATAGACTTAACCGATAGTCCGGCTTGTGTCCGGTCCGGCAGCGACCGGTAAGGTGGTCTACAAAAGTTTAATATATAGTGGACCGATAGTCCGGCTAGTGTGTCCGGTCTGGCAGCGCCCAGTAAGGTCCTTGAAATGAGAATGATGAAATAGTATATGAACAGTGAAATGATGTGATAAATGTATAATTGTGAGACGTCGCAAAATATGTTGTGTTAATTCTATATGTATGTAAGAATGTTCGTGTATCGACTATAGTATAAATGTAAACGGAGTTTCACAAGACCCTGTTATTATTTCCTAAATTCTAAAAGTATTATCCAATCATTAAACCATTATTGTTGAAAATTCTGGATATATGACGGAGAAGCTCTGAGTTAAGGCAGAGTACGAGTAATAGTGTCTCCTAAGAATACATCACTGGTGCAAGCCAGTGACGAGCTAAGTATATTCAGATAGTGTGCAAAATATTTCTAAAACTCAAAATGGCGACTCCGCAACCTCCCAAATTAAAATTCAATGATTTTCTAGACCAACGTATGCAAGATAGGTCAGGAGGAAAGGAACAGTGGAAGTCAATAAAGAAGGTTTGGGAAGGGTTGAAGTTGAAGTGGACACAGGCAGGTTATTTAGTAGGGGGAACGCCAAATAGGGTCCAGCTTAGCACAATGGAAGGCGAGTTGCGTGAAGCATTACAGGAAGCTAAAGACAGGGAGATAGAACAGAACAAGTTGCATGTATTCAAGAAGGAAGGGACTAAACAGAGAGAGAAAGCAGAAGCTGAATTGAAAATAGGCACTTGGGCTATCGAGGAGACCCGTAGAGCACAACTGAACAAAAAAACGGAAATGATGGGGGTAGTGGCTGGGGCGGAGGCGGAGTCATCAATGGAGGCGACACAGGGGAGTGACGAAGTCAAATTGGCCCCTGCAGCAGCCTCCCCCACTCCTGTGGCACGTATATACCCGGAGCTACCAGAGGAGGCCACTCAACCACCACCATATTCATTAGCAACCCACACATCCTCAGCCCCCTCCATGCAAGCACCAGTTCTCCACATCAATGATGGCCTGCTACAGGGACAGGTGGCAATGCGTTTGACTGGAGGCTATGTAGACTGTGAGGAGGTACATCACTCATCCACACCTCCGCATTCATCCACACATTCTACTAAGGCGGATCGAGGACACCGCCCGGGATGTCTGCATCCTGTGGAGGAGGATGGGCACCTATGGGAGCAAGAGGCCGTGACTCATGCAAATCACGTGAACTTTCCCGGGAACCCTCAATGAACACCAGCCTGCCGCAGCCATCAAGTCATCAGACACTCACCTTGTAATGTGCCACAAAATGGAGATTCACACTCACCATGGTGTTGCAGCATATCTGATGGCGAAAGAATTCACCTTTAGTGCAGAAAGGAAAAACAAGATTCAGAACAAATGCACACAATCACACATCACGTTTGTCAACACAGACAAGAACATGGCTGATGCTCTCAACGCAGAAGAAGGAATGACCCATGCCTGCGCGGAGAGAGCAGCCCAAGAACTCAAACTCAGACCAGACCTGGAGAATGAACCCATATTGTCCGCGGACTTATGGCTATACACAGACGGGTGTTGTTACAGAGGAGAAGAAGGTAACATAGCAGCATACGCAGTAGTACAACAGACTGTGGATGGAGCTCACAAGCTTTAACACTGTCCAAAGGAAAAAAGGTCAACATATACACAGACTCAGCGTATGCCCATGGAGCAGTACACATCGATGGACCACAATGGGTCAGAAGAAACTTTACCACTACTGGAAACCTACCAATCAAGCACAAGACCCAGATGGAGCGTCTGATTGCTGCAGTATCACTCCCTGAGAAAGTGGCCATAATGAAATGCAAAGGCCATCAGACATTGAACTCCAGGATCAGCAAGGGAAATGATGCTGCAGACCAGGCAGCAAAGAAAGCAGGAGGATACACTCCCAGACAAATGGTGTTACAAATCAGTCCACCCAGGACTGAACTGACCAACCAGCATATCAAGGAACTACAACAATCTGCAGGACCATATGAACACTCAGTGTGGGGACAGAGGGGAGCGACGAAGGGTCCTGATGAACTGTGGCGATGCCATGATGGCAGGTTGGTGGCCCCTGCAAACCTCTGTCCTGAACTAATCAGAGAAGCACATGGACTAACACACGAAGGGAAACTGAAGACTCTACAGAGAGTATCCTATGTGTGGTGGCATCCATACATGAAAGAAATGACAGATTTGTTCTGTGACAGTTGTGTTATCTGTGGAAGTCACAATCCCAAGAAACCTTACCAAACACCCATGGGTCACTATCCGGTACCTAATGCCTGTTTTCAAGACATCAGCATAGATTTTACAGACATGGGAGCAGATCAGGTCAAGGGAGGAAAGAGATATTTGCTAGTAATGGTAGACAGATTCTCTAAATGGATAGAGGCCATTCCTACAGCAAAGGAGGATGCGAAGTCAGTCATTAAGTGGCTACAGACGGAACTCATACCTAGGTATGGGGATCCTCGGCAAATCAGGTCCGACAATGGGTCCCACTTCTCAAATCAGCACCTGAGACAGGTGGAGGAGAGGTTTGGCATTACACACAAGTTTGGCTCTGTGTATAAGCCGCAATCGCAGGGCCTTGTGGAACGCTGTAATCAGACTCTGAAAGCTAAGATAGCTAAAGTGTGTGCAGGGACCAAATTGACCTGGGTGGAAGCCCTGCCCCTGGCACTGATGGCCATGAGGTCCTCACCAGGTGCAGGGACACATCTTTCACCCCATGAAATAATGACAGGTAGAGTAATGCCAGGGCCACCAAGAGAGGGAGGTCATATGCCCCCTCTTGATGTGCACCAGATAGGGATGTCTGACTATGTGAAGAAATTGCCGGAATTGTCTGCAGCTCTCTCCAAACAGATACACCGTGTCGCAGAGGGGGAGGTGACTGACGTCCCGGAACAACCAAGGGTAAAAGTTGGAGACTGGGTAAGGATCAAGGTCCATAAGAGAAAGTGGGCTGATCCCAGGTGGACTGGACCGTACGAAGTGAAGGAGGTTACTTCACACTCAGTCCAGGTCAAAGGTAAATCAGGCGCACCTTGGCACCACCTGACACACTGTGCACCAGCTTCAACCCCTGCCAGAACTCTGGCTGAAGTAAGAAGTGATTTAATCACATCCAATTCGAATTCAAATTCTGACATCCCTCCCGTCTGACCATGTGGAGGAGACTCCCATCCTCAGATGATAGGGACACTAGAGTAGCACCATGGGCTAGAAGGGCTAGGACACCATGGGAAAGACTAGGGTGTTCCGGTCCCATGTTTATCCTATTTGTAGTAACTACTGGATTTGTAGTCAGCGTAATGATGTGGGCAATTCAGCATGTGGCTAGGGGAACTCATTCGATTCCTAATAATTCCACGAATGTTTCGGATCTTGGTTTGGGCAATAGTCGGGTCAGCAGTTTGCATAAACGGAGCATCGAACCATTGAAACCCAATTGCACCACGGATCGGGTTAGGAGTACCACCCTATGTTTACCAGTCAATGCTACTACTTCGGTCACTGTACCTTGGGGTATGTTAGAAAGTTCCAGGGATTCTGCACAAGGGAAGTCGTTATGGCAGAATGGGTATCAGTGGTATTTGACTCTTGGGGGCCTGGACAGGTGGAAATGGAAGAATCTAGTGGCTGAGACAGGCCCAGATTGGTCAAGTTGGTCTAAGGGCAGGGAAGTATTATTGTGGCGTAGTAAGCTTACACTGAGCAGACAACCAACAGGTCTGAGGCTGGTTATCCCGCCAGCCCCTAAGGAAGGGTGCCAGCTTTTTATTTTGGCTCCTTGGGTACCGGCTAAAGATACTCCCTTATACATATACTATTTTAAATGGCATTTAACCTTATGCTTTGTGTCCGACTTAAACCCCTCCTCTAGCACAAAGAAAAATAACCAGGATCGACCGGTGCGACAGGTGGGTAAAGGCCAGTGGGGACCCATCATCTTTAACCAACCAGTAATTGTGGATGATTCCATCCTGATGGCTTCTGGAATCTCGGGGTTCTCCAATAATTGGTTACTATTAACTGAAGAAACTGGGAAGGCAGCCCGTACTGACTGTGTGGTATGTATGGGAGCTAGGCCTCTCCTTCGCATTGTGCCTGCAGCCTTACCTGTCAATTGTGTTTTCCCTGTTATGAAATTTAATAACCTAACCAAAAATTGTTCTTCCTGGGATAAGGTTTATCCACTAGTCAAGGGCAGACAGGCACCGATTTTCTCCTCAGATGTTGCTGAAGGGAATTTCACATGTGTGAACATGACCCTAGGACCTCCAGATTTAGGTACTGTCCCACCCCACTGGTGTAACTCTACTTACTTCCCTAATTCTCCCCTTACAGTTGTCACCAGAGCTGATGTCTGGTGGTGGTGCGGTGGTAAGCAACTGTTTGGGCGTTTCGCAAAGAATTCTACTGGTCTTTGTGCTCTTGTCTCTCTGCTTCTTCCCATTTCAGTATACCCAATAGGTGTGACTGAGTTGGTGGCCCAAATTGAAAAGGATGCCTTCCCGTCCAAGAAAAAGAGGATGGCTGGATCTGATGGTGGTGACCCTACGTACATAGACGCCATAGGAGTTCCCAGAGGGGTCCCGGATGAGTATAAACTTGCTAACCAGGTTTCTGCTGGGATTGCTGTAGCGGGCTACATTTCGTCGATGCATGGAAAAGTATTAACTCTGTTGTAGCATTTTGCTAGCGAGCCATTTTTCCTGGCTATACTGATGGGTTAATTAGCCAGCTAGCTGCTAAAGGTTGCTGGAGTAGACATTTCGGAATGGATTATTATTGCATTGCTTATCTTTGCTATGTCTTAGATGTTCTCATATGGAAGAATGTTGTGTTGTGCATAATGTTAAATAACTCCATAGGAGTAATGTTAAACTAGCTACTGGTAGCTAGTGTAAGGAAGTGCTATTTCTTATGCAGGTGACCAGCCTACTGCTATTACATTGCTATAACTGAGACAACGTATTTTCACAGTAAAACATGTTAGGTCCCATACAGGATAGCTCCCACACCCACACACACAGCACACACACATTACACACACTAACTGCCGAGGACACACAGATAAGACATACACCCACACATTGGGAGGAAGAGACAGCCTTGACTTGCAGAAACCAGCGCACACACCTAATCTCCTTTCTAGCCGAACATTGTGTGACTGAGGACAGCGCACACACCTAATCTCCTTTTTTAGCTGAACATTGTGTGACAAAGAACGGGACTCAGAGGGATGACGGACGGCCCAACAGGGCCAATCCAAGAAGACTACACCTCAGCCTGAACCAACCCGAAGACCCGATCTTCTAGAATCAACCTACTTTCTGTTCTGTATATGACACATGTGCAAACTGTTAGCGGGGCTTCTTTTCTGCTGGTTCCTTATGAGCTGAATGAAATGGGCCCGTATACGTTGTACCAGATATCTTTACTCATAATTAAACTGTCGCTTGTCATACAATTTACCACCTTGTCTGAATCGATCCTTGACCGGCTCACCCTCCTACATATCCCATTATCAACACTAGCTACATTGTAATGCAAATGTGGTCCTAGCTCGGTTGCTTTCCTGTGGCATGCCGAGTTATTTGCGCAAGTCACAATGTGAGACATTTTGTTTAGAGGTGATTGTATTTTGAAATGGCAGCTAGGGATAGGCATTTGGAATATTTCACTATTCAAATATGGATATCCGGATGGTCCAATTATATATATATTTTTTGTGAAAACATGTTTTATTTGCTGCAGGACTGGCAGAGACAGTGCGGTGCTAGAAGGGAAGGTTTGATTTGGAGAGACAGTTGTTGCTGTCATAGGTAATCTGTCATACTATACATTTATTAATTCATTCTTTTAAAATTGTAATCTAAAAGCAGGAATCTCTCGTGCCAAGGTAACTTAACTTAGACCACCTGGTGATGTCACCTAGCAAGCCATAACTCCACCAATGCAAAACCTGCTGATTTAGAATGTCTTATGTAGATTGTATTTTCAATCAGCAACTATCAGGAAGTTACACTGATAACATTTATTCATAGTTTCATCAGCTGTTGTACAAATATGATACAAAACACCAGCTGAGTGACACCGGCTGTTTCGGTGAGTATGAACCTGACAGCGAAAGCTCGAGTGACAGGTGTTCAGAACTCACACAGCCTGGTAATTCTGTGAAGGTAGACACCGGCTGCTTTCGTAAGCAAGGGAACATCCGCAGTCTACCGTCAAACTTACCAGGCTGAGTGAGTTCTGAACAAAAATGTAATGTCGTTGCTTGCTAATATGTGGATTTGTTGTTACTCTTATGTATGTTCCATCCTTTTGTGTTTTTCAGGCAAGCCTGGGAAAGAACTGAGAAAACGTACTAAAAAGTCAAGACAGACACCAGAAAGAGGCCCAAGAAGACTTGGACGCAGGAACAGAGGACAGCGAGGGATGTTCAGAACTCACTCAGTCCGGTAAGTTGGTGAGGGTACACTTCGAGACTGCTTACCTGACACGGAGGAAGTCTTTTCTTTTTATCTCCTCTCCCTTACCTTCCCTATGCCCCCCTCCCCTATTGTGTTGGACCGTCATGTGTTTTAATCTTTTCTTTGTTTGCGATTAGGTTTGGAGAATGACTTCTCAACCCAAGACTAAGAGCAGCTGTGAGAAAGCATCAGTTTGGAAGCATTTGGGAAAATGTAAAGTGCTAAAGAAGGTTCCCGGCAAAGAGGATTGACTGTTATGGGTCAGAGCCAGCTGTCACAAACAGAACATGGAAAGACATGAAAACCTGGTGCACAACAAAATGCAAACAGAAAAGGCTCTCCGCAGCCGGTAAAAGGCTAGCATGCCACGAAGATGAAGTTCACACAGGTGAATGGGAGAGTTGTTTCCTCCGACACATTGGTGTGGCTGGCTTCCGGGTTAAGCGGGCATTGTGTCAGGAAGCAGTGCAGCTTGTCAGGGTCGTGTTTCGTGGATGACGAATGGCTCTCTACCTTCGCCTCTCCCGAGTCCGTAGGGAGTTGCAGCAATGAGACAAGACTGTAACTACCAATTGGATACCACGACAATTGGGGAGATAAAGGGGTTAAAAGAAAAAAAATAACAAAAAAATAAAATATTATGGTCAGCCTTTACTTAATAGGCACTTATTGTAGTCATATTTTAATTTAATCTCTTGAGATGGGAAACAGTTTTCTATTTTCGTTTTTATTCATTTGAATATGGTCTTTATAACAGAAGATACAATTAGGTTAACTTTTAGTTATGAATATAAACTGCCAATATTCTAGTGGCCAATCTTCGTTGCAATAGGCCCATGAAATAATATCAGCTTTTATGATGCTGGTAAAGACAGTACCTATAGGTTATACACTGAGTGTACAAAATAATAAGGACACCTTCCTAATATCTAGTTATCCCTCACCCCCTTTTGTCCTCAGAACAGCCTCAATTTATCGGGGTATGGATTCTACAAGGTGTTGAATGCTTTCCACAGGGATGCAGGCCCATGTTGAAGCCAATGCTTCCCACAGTTGCCAAGTTGGCTGGATGTCCTTTGGTTGGTGGAACGGAACATGAGTGTGAAAAACCCATCAGCATTTATTGTCATGAATCTTGCCCTGGCGGCAGTTCTGCAAAGTGGTCACAAGCTGGCACAGGCATAAAGTAATATATGATTTTAAACCTAACCTTAAACCTAACCACACTGCTAATCCTTACCTTAAATTAAGTCCATAAAACACAATTATTTTCCACAAATATTTACAATATTGCCAATTTTGGCTTTGCATCTGCCATATCTTGAGAAATGTCTGCCTCCAGGGCAATATTCATGACAAACGTCAAGCTGCGACTGGGAGAGGGAATGTAAAATCGATAACGAAATAGTTTTGACAATTAACATACGTTTTATTATGAAACGTACAATATATCCATGTACACATCAGATAGATGCTCTTTCTCTGCTACCTCATTCTATTTCTCTAATTCTCTGGTCTAGTATTCCCTGGTTATGTTTCAATTCTCCCTCCTCTATTTCCTCACATCTTCCTCAGACTTCTTTTCCTCTTTCTTTTCCTCCTCCTTACTTTCTCCAACATTTTCCATCTGTTGTATCTTACTGGCCTTCTCTTGCTTCACTACTTTTTTGGCTTTGCCCTTTGTCTTTTTGACCTTCCCTTCCTGAATTCTTTGGACAAGGAGATAAAGTAATGTAAGTTCATGGGTTCTCTTCTCTTGATCTGCTAAATCTAGAGCTATGCGATACTGTAGAAGGACATGTGGCCAATATACCCTTCTTGTATTTCCTCCCACCTGTGGGGCCACTACTGCCATTTCCTGGAGCCGCTTCCTGCCGGTCTGGCTCAGGTTGGTGATGGGGGCCAGGTGAGGCATGTGGCGGTATTGGAAGTTCTCTGTAGCGGACGGAGTGATAATGACAGAGCTGAGTGGAGTCCGAGGCCTTGGGACATTCTCTGGGGAGGGAGGGGCCACAGCAGAGGGCAGGGCCTGTAGGGCTTCAGCCAGGGTCCAGGGTGCTGAGGTCACAAGAGCAGAGAGGCTAGTCTTGCCAGACACAGGACCAGAGACCTTCCCTGGGCTTTGTAGGAAGGACCAGAAAGTAAAGGAAAATATCAGGAAAAGGCTATGTTAAAAACAATCTGTAGATATACTTTATAACTACTCTATACACATTGCAGATACATGACTACACTCAATAAGTTGGAGTAACTTACAAAGCTCTGGACATTGTTATTTTTTTATGACTTGAGGAGCCTGTTCTCAGCTATACTGGTCTGCATTTCTGCCATGCTGTCTATAATTTCAGCCATCTCTCCAGTGCATTTTTTGAATGCCACTTTCAACCTCCAAGTCATTCAGCCAACTGTCCAGGTCTACTGCCTTAAGATCACCTTCACTGCAGTTTCTCTTCATCACTTGGATCAGTGCCCTCACCTGCTCGCCCATCCTCTTGACCTCCCTAGCCACGTCTTCATCCCTCAGTCTCTCCTTCCTCCTCCCCATTCACTTCGCAATCCATCCTCTACAGCATCCCTCATTCTTCTTCTGCCTCTTGGTTGATGTGCTGACCGTCATTGTGCGTCTTCAGACCTTCCTCCAGGTTGAGTTCTATTGAGGTCAGGTTCTCTTTGATCCTCCTCAGACTCTCCTCGTTGGTGTTGGTCCACTGTGTCTTCTTGTCCAGCTGCTGCCTGCAGGGCCGGACAGTGGGGACCACCTCCATCTGGTGTGACACCTTCTTCAGGGCACTCACAGAGGCAGGGAGGAGGATGTTGGGCTTGGCCACAATAATCTCAACAGATATAGGGTCAAACCACTGAGATGTGACACGCACACACACAAATTTAAAAGATGCCTACCAGTCGGTGGTCCTTCAGTGGTCCTTGTGGTTCCTTTGGAGGCTCTGGACTGTCCTCAGTAGAGGCGTCATTGCCATCATCAAGCTGTGTGTTATAGTCCATTCTCCACATTCAGTGAAATAGTTACTCAAAAATGTGTGTGCGTGTGTAAGTGGGGAAGAGGAGATAGACTGGTCATCATCCTCGTCCATTTCCCTCACTTCAAACTTGTCACTTTTCCATCCTGAACTTTCAGCGGTGGTGTCCTCTTTTCATGATCCTCATCATCACACTGTGTATCAGAGTCAACAGGTCAGAGACCATCCTCCTCACAGTGATGTCACTCAACAGACATGTACGGTAGGGTATAACTCTTCTACCTCTGATTCACAGTCAGTGAAGGAGTAGATGGAAAAGTCATCAGAAATGGAGGATGAGATCACGTCATGATATTTTCTCTCTATCAGCCGAGTCACCCTTCCAGACTGAGGAGACAGAGAAAGGCATGTACTCATGGCAGCCATAGAATAAACTGGCATTGACCCTCAAGGAAATGTAGAATATGTAGGCAATTCAACATGGTTGTACAAGTAGTGACATGGGTAACTGAAAACTTGCATAACATTAGGGGTGGGGCTAAAGACCTTCCATAGTATAGGATTCTCTAGCATCTCGAATGGATAATTGTCAATTCAACCAAGCCAACCAAAATGGCCATATGAATCAACAGATTGATCTAACTGTTGTGTCTCTATGGGAACAGCAGAGATGACCTGGCTGAGAGGCTCTGGATTGATGTTCCATCCATCCCTGGATGTCTGGTCCTGCCCACAGATCACAATGATTGGCTATAAACAGTAAATAATTAATTATACACTGCTTTGCTCATTGCAGAATGTATAACTAATGTGCATATGTTACTGATTTCAGTTCAAAATGACTTATAGGCTTTATTCTTCTGTACACCTTGCCGGTTGACCACATCACAGAATCAGGGGTGTTTACCCTCATTGGATTCATCTGTCAACACATCACTCAATTTAAAAGGTGATAATATAACAAAAACAGGACAAAACAGACATGTATTGTATATTTACCACATAAGGGCTGCGTCTTAAAGCTCTTTTGATTCTCTCATTATTACGATCCATTGCTTTCTGGGGGAAACATTTCCATCAATATTGTATGAATATATATAATATATATATATATATATGTGTGAGTGTGTATATACACATATTTGGATAACATTAAGAGACCACTGCAAAATGATCAGTTTCTCTGGGTTTACTATTTATAGGTATGTGTTTGGGTAAAATGTACATTTTTGTTTTATTCTATAAACTACTGACATTTCTCCCAAATTCAAATATTGTCATTTAGAGCATTTATTTGCAGAAAATTACAACTGATCAAAATAACAAAAACAGATGCGGTGTTGTCAGACCTCGAATAATACTGTTTTAACTTAGGAAGAGTTCTGAAATCATTATTTGGTGGAATAACCCTGATTTTCAATCACAGCTTTCATGCGTCTTGGCCACCAGTCTTTTACGTTGGTGTTGGGTGACTTTATGCCATCCTGGCTCAAATTCAAGCAGCTTGGCTTTGTTTGATGGCTTGTGACCATCCATCTTCCTCTTGATCACATTTCAGAAGTTTTCAATGGGGTTCAGGTCTGGAGACTGGGCTGGACATGACAGGGTCTTGATCTGGTGGTCCTCCATCCACACCTTGATTGACTTGACTGTGTGGCATGGAGCATTGTCCTACTGGAAAAACCAATCCTCAGAGTTGGTGAACATTGTCAGAGTAAAAGGAAGCAAGTTTTCGTCCAGGACAACCCTGTACGTGGCTTGATTCATGACCCGATTCCATCCTCCACCAAATTTCACAGTGGGTGCGAGACACTTGTAGGCCTTTCCAGGTCTCCGTCTAACCATTAGACGGCCAGGTGTTGGGCAAAGCTGAAAATTGGACTCATCGGAGAAGATGACCTTACTCCAGTCCTCTACTATGGTCTTTTGAAAACCTCAGCCAGGCACTTCTTTGCTTCTCATTGATGAAGGGCTTTTTTCTAGCTTTGCACAACTTCAGCCCTGCCCCTAGGAGCCTGTTTCAAACCATCCTCACCGTGCACTTCACCTCAGCTGCATTTGCCATTCTTTTTGTAGGTTAACTGCTTTGTTCAGGGGCAGAACGACAGATTTTTACCTTGTCAACTCTGGGATTCGATCTTGAAACCTTTTGGTTACTAGTCCTACGCTCTAACCACTAGGCTACCTGCCACCCCAATGAACCGCTGTCTTTGAAATTTTAAGGATGGAAGCATCCTGTATCCCTCTGCCAGTAAAGCCCTTCTTTTCCTCACTCAAAATGTTCCTTTTCAACTCTTCTGGCATGGTTAATAGTTATTTTTTGATTCCAATTACTTTTGAGGTACAACTAGCACTGATTTAAACATCCAGCTGGTCCTATTGCAAGAGGATAGTGATGACCACAGCAGTGGTTTTTATACTTTTCCTCGTTAAATAAGATTTGGTTCAGGTGATCACCTAATCAGTACCCCATTCAGTAGAATGAGGTGTGCCTGTGTTGGAAATCAACAGACACTGGAATGGAATTTCTGCCATACATGTAGAGATGCTGATTACAGAAACATTTGTTAATTCTTTCCAGAGCTCTATGAGTGTATGTGGTACCCTGTATACAGGTTGGGAAGGCTGTGCACCAAAAGGCCAAAGGTTACCTGCAACAACCTGAGTGAAGAAAGAGATTATACAGATGAAATCAAATCTGAACACAGTGTATGTAGGGAATTAATGCTTGGTTACGTCATAATGCATTGCAAGAGAAAGGCTTGTTTGGAGCCTAACTAGTGGTATTGTCTTCTCACTGGTTGTAGCTAGCTAATTAATGAAAGTGATGTGCATATTTCCTACTGACTGAGTAATGGTTGTATCGATGGTTGGTTGGATGTTTTTTTTTTTTTACATAGATAGGCTAACAGGATATCAATAGAAAGAAACCATTCCTTGCCCCCCCGAAAATAATTTTGCACTTTGAGTAACAAGCACTAAGGGACCACAATGGAATTTGTTTTATTGCGTTGTCCCTGACACGTTTTATTTTATTAAACGTTTTTTCTACGTTTTTATTTTTTTTTACTAAACTGTCAAATATATCTATCTCACTTTCTATCTAACTCAAATGGGCTGTTGAGAACTCTGATCATCACATTTCAGGCACAAGCCAGCAGGTGGCAGTGTCTTTAAATGCAGCACTGCCTTAGTGCACTTCATGATCTGCACATCAAATAACTTTGGTTGTGAACGTGATTAATAAAAAGTCCATTACATTTGCTTTGGTTTAGCAATCTATCTACCCTGTCTTAGTTAAAGTGTTGTGCAATATTGGAGGACAGGTGTCGTAACTGACATTTTTGTATTGTGCTTGATTATCCACTGGTATTAGTTTGACATATGTACTGAGCATCAAAAATCAGTTTTGAAAGATGTGGTGGAAGAATTTGGGGTGAGCTGTTGTAACTTCTCAAGGGATATATTCCGTGTTGGACTGTGATGTTATGCGATTCTTAGACTACTGGTATGTCTGCGTCCTAACACAAGGCCATTGTGTTCCGGAACTATTGATTAATAGAAAACACTTGTGTGAATACAATATGATTGTATTATCACCTCCCACTATATAAGGGACATGTAACCATTTCATCCTTGCTGTGAAAATAGAGGTGGCTCTCCTCTGCAGCTGCTTGTATTAAATATGTTTATTACATTGTTAAATATAGGATTATCACCACAGCAAGCAAAGTACTTGGAGTCAAACACAGGCCTGGATGAGATCTTTTAGGTCAGGGCCCTCCGCAAGTCTCACAAAATCATTTTAGACCCAAGCCACCCCTTGTACCCAGACTTTGAACTACTCCCCACTGGGCACAGGTATTGGGCACCCCTCAGCAAGAAAAACAGAACTAGACAATCATTTGTGCCAGGTGTGATATCCCTCCTAAATAGCTCGGGCTGATGTTCCTATCGAATCAGTAAGGCCAGCAGGCTAGTCATTTTTTAAATGTTTTATTGGTATGTAACTTGTGAAAGTTGTATTGTAAATGTTGTTTTGTATTTAAACGCCACTTTAAACATGTACATGACACTGCAACAAAATTTCCCCATGGGGACAATAAAGTCAGTAAGTAAACCCTGCCTTAATTTTTGAATAGAATTTTCCACAACTGTGGTTGAGGTTCAAGAGTTTTACTCCTGAGTTGAGGCTAACGAGTGGCATTGATCCTGTTATTATCATGTAATTTGTTTTGTTTATTGTCAATACATGTCTCAGGTTATCAAAGGATGCCTTCAGTCTTGGAACTACAGTTTTTGGCGATGGGCATGGTAAGTTAGCAAGGAGGGGCTGAGTGACACAAGCTCATCACATACCCCTTCCACCACAAGACAGTGACCCAGATACTCCTCAGCATTGGGCTTCTGGTGCTCCTCTGTGGTGGGATTGAGAAGAGTGTGGGCACTGTTTGGTTCCTCCTCATGTTTCAGCTGCTCTCTATCAACACAGGGGTGTTGTACACAATTCTGGGGCTGGTAGCGTTTGGTGCATCTGCCCAGAATCAAGTGGGTATGGCCACAGTGTACTCACTTATGGTTAAGAGCTTCCTTTTTGGGGTCAGCGTACCCTGCCCTGGCTGTTTCTGCTCATAAAATGTTTGGTCCCACACACTGTCTTACTCTGCAACGTCATCATCACAGGGCAGGATCTGTATCCTTACTCCAAATAACTGATGCACTCTGCAGTCGCAGAGGTAAAAGAGTTGTACCCTACCGTCCATGTCTTTGTTGAGTGACATCACTGTGAGGAGGATGGTCTCTGACAAGTTGACTGATACACAGTGTGATGATGAGGATCATGTAAGGAGGACACCACCGCTGAAAGTTAAGGATGAGGAGGATATAAAAGGTTACAAAGCTTGAAGTGAGTTATATGGTAGAAGACGACGATCTGTCTCTCCACTCCTACGACAAGTCAGACTTCCTGGTTAGTTCTGCATGTTGCATGGGGGATTGGAAATGATAGAGACAATTATATTGATAGATCTCAAAATGTATCTGCAATATTAAAGCAGATCTACCCCCCTCTCCCCCACACACACGTTTTTGAATAACTCTTGCTGAATGTGGAGAATGGACTATGACCAGCTAGCTCTCTGACACACAGCTTGATGATGGTAATGACGCCTCTACTGAGGACAGTCCAGAGCCTCCAAAGGAACCACAAGGACCACTGAAGGACCATCGACTGGTAGGCATCTTTTAAATTTGTGTGTGTGCGTGTCACATCTCAGTGGTTTGACCCTATATCTGTTGAGATTATTGTGGCCAAGCCCAACATCCTCCTCCCTGCCTCTGTGAGTGCCCTGAAGAAGGTGTCACACCAGATGGAGGTGGTCCCCACTGTCCGGCTCTGCAGGCAGCAGCTGGACAAGAAGACACAGTGGACCAACACCAACGAGGAGAGTCTGAGGAGGATCAAAGAGAACCTGACCTCAATAGAACTCAACCTGGAGGAAGGTCTGAAGATGCACAATGACGGTCAGGACATTAATCAAAAGGCAGAAGAAGAATGAGGGATGCTGTAGAGGATGGATTGCGAAGTGAATGGGGAGGAGGAAGGAGAGACTGAGGGACAAAGACCTGGCTAGGGAGGTCAAAAGGATGGGCGAGCAGGTGAGGGCACTGATCCAAGTGATGAAGAGAAACTGCAGTGAAGGTGATCTTAAGGCAGTAGGCCTGGACAGTTGGCTGAATGACTTGGAGGTTGAAAGTGGCATTCAAGAAATGCACTGGAGAGATGGCTGAAATTATAGACAGCATGGCAGAAATGCAGACCAGTATACTCGAGAACAGGCTCCTCAAATCTGAAAAAAAAAACAATATCCAGAGCTTTGTAAGTTACTCCTACTTATTGAGTGCGGTAGAGCACCAATAAATAGTTGGATTTTTCACCAGAAACCCAAGAAGGCAGGTAGAGACTTTTGTTACCATGCAACGAGGAGATACTTGTGAAAAGTACTAGTTCCAGAATTGGCTGCTGTATACATAGCGTGCGTGTGTGTATGTTGCTGGTATCTGTACTGTGTTGGTATCTACTGTACTGATGGCGCAAAAGCCATGACATGGAGACCTAGTGGAGTGGTAATGCGCATGCAAGCAGTTGCTCCCGATGCCACTTCGGTACACTGCAGCATCCACCGAGAGGCTCTTGCTGCCAAAGGAATGCCTGACAGCTTGAAAGACATTTTGGACACTACAGGGCAAATGGTTTACTTTGTTAAAGCTCTCGTGTATATTCTGCACTATGCAATGATATGGGCAGCGACCATGTAACGTTTGTACAACAAACAGAAGTGCGCTGGTTATCAAGGGGCAAAGTATTGACACATTTTTTAGAATTGAGAGACGAGCTTAAAGTTTTCTTTACTGACCATTTTCACTTGTCTGACCGCTTGCATGATGATGAGTTTCTCACACGACTGGCTTATCTGGGTGATTTTTTTTCTCTCCTGAATGATCTGAATCTAAGATTACAGGGACTCTGTAACTATTTTCAGGGTGCAGGACAAAATTTAGGCTATGATTAAGAAGTTGGAGCTCTTGCCATCATTGTATGATTTTTTTGTGTGCAAATGAACTCAAGCTTACGGACAATGTCAAATGTGATATAGCGAAGCAACTGAGTGAGTTGGGTGAGCAATTAAGCAGGTACTTCCCTGAAACGAATGACACAAACAACTGGATTAATTATCCCTTTCATGCCCTGCCTCCAGTCCACTTACTGATATCTGAACAAGAGAAATTGCAACAACCGGTTCTGTGAAAATGTAATTTAATCAGAGGGCTGTGCTCAGAGTATCCTGCCTTGGCAAATTGCCTGTTAAGACTGATGCACTTTGCAACCACGTACCTATGTGAGAGTGGATTCTCGTCCCTCACTAGCATGAAAACTAAATACAGGCACAGACTGTGTGTGGAAAATGACTTAAGACTGAGACTCTCTCCAATACAACCCAACATTGCAGAGATATGTGCATCCTTTCTAGCACACCCTTCTCATTAACCTGTGGTGAGTTATTCACAATTTTCGATGAACAAATAAAGTTTTATATGTAAGATAGCTAAATAAAGAGCAACATTATTGATAATTAATATATTCTTACTTGTGCCCTGGTCCTATTAGAGCTCATTGTCACGTTCCACGAGCCGAGTTGTGACAAAAACTCACACTTGTTCTTATGTTCAATACATGTATTGTATAGTGTGTGTCTGGCAGGCTCACAGTGATGGCAAAAAACAACATTTGAGAGTGCGCTGTCCCTTATGCTAGAGGGGGTACGTAGCTGGAGGTTGAATATTTAAAGGGGTACGGGACTATAAAAAGTTTGGGAACCACTGCCCTAGATGTTAACCTATTTCATTTGGGTGAGGGGTGGAGGAGGGTGAGATTTGGTCCACCTTCTCCTTTAAGGTTATGGGGAAAAAATGATTCTCTATTTTGGAATAAACCAATAGATTTTTTAAATAAAATTAAGAGTGCAGCCAGACCTTTGTTGTTTCCCATCAGATTAGAAAAGTTGGAGATAATATAGATTAAATGTTACACATTGTTTTTGTAGACCCACTCCAATTTGCACACCGCCCAAACAGATCCACAGGTGATGCAATCTCTATTGCACTCCACACTGCCCTCTCCCACCTGCACAACACGCTGATCCTCAACACTGGAGCCCCTCAGGGGTGTGTGCTCAGTCCCCTCCTGTACTCCCTGTTCACCCACGACTGCTTGGCCATGCACGACTCCAACACCATCATTAAGATTGCAGACGATGCAACAGTGGTAGGCCAAATCACCGACAACGACGAGACAGGCCATAGGGAGGAGGTCAGACCTGGACGGGTGGTGCAAGAATATCAACCTATCCCTCAACGTAACCAAGACTAAGGAGATGATTGTGGACTACAGGAGAAGGAGGATCGAGCACGCTCCCATTCTCATCAATGTGGCTGTAGTGGAGCAGGTTGAGAGCTTCAACTTCCTTGGTATCCACATCACCAACAAACTAGAATAGTCCAAACACACCAAGACAGTCGTGAAGAGGGCATGACAAAGCCTATTCCCCCTCAGGAAACTAAAAAGATTTGGCATGGGTCCTCAGATCCTCAAAAGGTTCTACAGCTGCAACATCGAGAGCGTTGCATCACTGCCTGGTACGTCAACTGCTCGGCCTCAAACCGCAAGGCACTACAGAGGGTAGTTGTAACGGTTTTCTTCTGGTGAAGGAGAGGCGGACCAAAATGCAGCGTGGTTATAACTTTAATAATGAAACCATACATGAATAAACTACAAAAACAAGAAACGTGAAAACCCGAACCAGTCCCGTGTGGTACAAACACTGACACAGGAGACAACCACCCACAAAACCCAACACAAACCAGGCTACCTAAATATGGTTCCCAATCAGAGACAATGACTAACACCTGCCTCTGATTGAGAACCATATCAGGCCAAACATAGAAATAGACAAACTAGACATATAACATAGAATGCCCACTCAGATCACACCCTGACCAAACAAAACATGGAAACATACAAAGCAAACTATGGTCAGGGTGTGACCGAGGTGATTATGATATGAAATATTGCGTCAGGACATCTATCATGCTGTGAAGATCCTTCTTGTATATGAACTCATTTCAAATGTAAGGTATTGAAAGCATTCTATTTTTACTGTCTGTAAATGTATTTACAAAATTCAACATGGCTGCCTATTCAGATGCTCTAGGAAGGTTGTGTAAATACAGAGAGAAGAGTTAAATTAGAGTAAAATATCCATACTTGTAGCACATTCATATTGTACCATGTATTGTTCAATTCGTACATTTAAATTGCAGTAACTATTCAGTCATTGTGCTTTGTTTTTCATCGGTTCATTAAAGAATAGGTCTTTGATTAAGTCGTGATAAAGTGTAAAAATTGTGTTCCTTTGAACTTTTTCTCTTGCATTACTGATATTGAATAACGTGTTCCATCATGACCTGTTACATGACACTTACCACTTGATCCAGTTGTTTATGCAAAATAGCTATTTGTATATAAACAGTATAACTTGTAAACATGCATGTCACGAATCCCGCTTCCTGAGTCTGTGTTTGCCTGTGTTTCTGTCCTGGAGTGTGTTTCCGGTGTCCTGGAACGCACCCTGTCTGGTTGCCGGGCGAATTAGCTTGTTGAGAGATCGATGTTCACCCGCACCTGTATCCCATCAGTAATCTGCACACCTGTCCTGATCATCACCTCTCCCCTTCAAAAGCTCTGACCTGACATCCATTCCCTGCCGGATCGTTAGCCACGAACAGTATGTTGTGCCAGAGTATCAGCCTCAAGTTGGATAGAATTTGTTTTGTTGTTTGTTACGTATGGCTTGCCTTGAACTTACCTCTGTTTGTTCTGTCTTCAGTTACTCACCCGGATCATTTACCCCATCCCCGCCTGGTCGTCAGAGGATTCCGCTTCCCCATTGGATCCACCTATTTACTCCCATCAACTCACCACCGCTACCCGCTACACCACCTGGATATATCTACCCATTCACATTCACTTGTAAATAAATACTCACCTTCTTCCTACTCTCCTTGTCCTGGTCTGCTTCTGGGTTCGATTTTGAAGAATCGTGACAGAACGATCCGGCCAAGAATGAACCCAGCGGACCTGGATTCCGTTTGCCATGCCATTACCCAGCAGGGGAAGACAGTGGGACAACACAAGACGGCGCTACAGGAGATAGCGGTTACAATCCAGAAATTATCTGCTAGTTTGACACAGATCCAGGATCAGCTCAGTTTGCTTTCCATCTCACCTGCCGTGCCTGATGCGGTTTCCTTCCGTGAACCCAAGGTACCGACGCCTGATAAATATGAAGGGGATTTGGGAAGATGCCGTTCGTTTCTTATGCAGTGTGGGTTAGTGTTTGATCTGCAGCCCCATTCTTACGCCACTGACAAGGCTAGGATAGCCTTTGTTATTGAACTGCTGCGTGGAAGAGCTCTGGATTGGGCTTCAGCCGTTTGGGAACGACAGGGGACCTGCATGGCTTCATACCAGGAATTCACGGGAGAGATGAGAAGGCTTTTTGACCATCCAGTCCGAGGTAAGGACGCAGCTAAACGTTTGTTCACTCTTCGCCAAGGAGCTCGCAGTGTGGCAGACTTTATGATCGAGTTCAGGACATTGTCTGTGGAGAGTGGTTGGAATGAGGAGTCACTACAAGCGGCTTTTTACCAGGGGTTGTCGGAGCAACTCAAGGACGAGCTGATATCCTATCCAGAGCCTAGTGACCTAGACAGCTTGGTCACTTTATCTATTCGGGTAGATAATAGAGTCCGAGAGAGAAGGAGGGAGAAGCAGTGGGGCCCATCCAATCAATCAGCAACTCGGTTACCATTCGGTTCAGGAAGTGAACCAGAACGTATTGATCGTTATTCCCCACATGGGATTAGTGGAGGGGTCTTGCCACCAGAGCCTGAATCAATGCAAGTGGGGCGACATGCGCTAACTAAGGAGGAGCGCCAACGTAGACGTGAGACCAACAGCTGTCTCTACTGTGGTAGCTCAGGACATTACATCTCCTCTTGTCCACAGCGCTCGTTAAACTGCCCGGCTCGCTAGTTTTGGGAGGAATTTTAGCGAGCCAGATTCAACCTCTCAAGAATCCTGTCAGACCCCGTTTTCCTGCGACCCTTATGAATAAGGATCAGAGCTTAGAGATGAACGCTTTTATCGATTCAGGTGCCGATGGCAGCTTTATTGATGCTGACTTGGTGGAACAGCTGGGGCTTTCCAAGGAGGAATTGCCGGAAGCCATTGAAGCAACCACTCTGAATGGCAGTAGTCTGGCACGGATCACTATGAGGACTGAACCGGTTAAGATGTTGTTGTCGGGTAATCATTCAGAGTTTATCTCCTTCTTCATTCTGTCCTCGCCCCATGTTCCTCTGGTTCTTGGTTACCCCTGGCTGAAGGAACACAATCCCTCGTTTGATTGGGTGACGGGTAAGGTAACTAGTTGGAGCATTGATTGTCATGCTAACTGTCTTAGGACTGCCTGTTCTCCTGCCATTTCCAGTCAGGTCAGTGACTCTGCTCCTCCTGATTTGTCCCTGGTTCCAGAAACATATCACGAGTTGGGTGAAGTATTCAGTAAACAGAAGGCTCAGTCCCTTCCTCCCCACCGACCTTATGACTGTGCGATTAATCTGTTTCCTGGAGCCGCCTTTCCCAAAGGATGGTTATACAGTATCTCTCGACCTGAACGTGAGGCCTTGGAGACCTACATCAAGGAGTCTCTAGCTGCAAGTCTCATTCAGCCCTCGTCATCACCTCTGGGAGCAGGATTTTTTTTTGTGAGCAAGAAGGATGGCACTCTTCGACCGTGTATTGATTATCGGGGTTTGAATGATATTACGGTCAAGAACAAGTATCCCCTGCCCTTGATGAGCTCGGCTTTCGATTCTTTACAGGGTGCTACGGTTTTTACGAAGCTTGATTTACGTAATGCTTATCATTTGGTTCGGATCAAAGAGGGGGACGAGTGGTTGACTGGGTTCAATACTCCGATGGGACATTTCGAGTACCAGGTGATGCCGTTTGGACTGACCAACGCTCCTGCTGTGTTCCAAAGTATGGTGAATGACGTTCTGAGAGATATGATTGGTATTTTTGTGTTCGTTTACCTGGATGATATCCTCATCTTCTCGAAGGAGCTTTCTAGCCACGTTCAACATGTCAAGCAGGTCCTGCAGCGGTTATTGGAGAACCGTCTGTTCGTGAAGGCTGAGAAGTGTGATTTTCACGCCCACACGACGTCCTTCCTCGGTTACATCATCTCCAGGGGAGAGATCAAGATGGACCAAGAGAAGGTTCGGGCGGTTCGGGATTGCAGCTCCAGAGATTCCTGGGGTTTGCACATTTTTATCGGAGGTTTATCCGTGATTACAGCCGGGTGGCCGCCCCTTTAACTGTACTGACGTCTTGCACCAGAAAGTTCTGTTGGTCTCCTGAGGCAGACCGAGCATTTCTAGATTTGAAGAGCCGATTCACCAACGCCCCGATTCTCTCTCAACCTGACACTTCCCGTCAGTTCGTTGTGGAGGTGGATGCGTCTGATGTGGGGGTGGGCGCCATCCTGTCCCAGCGTAGCTCCACTGACGGTAAACTCCATCCCTGCGCCTTCTACTCTTGTCGTCTTTCTCCAGCTGAAAGAAACTACGATGTGGGTAACCGGGAGCTTCTCGCTGTGAAGCTTGCCTTGGAGGAGTGGCGTCACTGGTTGGAGGGAGCGGAGCAACCGTTTGTGGTCTGGACTGACCACAAGAATCTGGCTTACGTGCAATCGGCTAAACGTCTCAACTCTCGTCAGGCCCGGTGGGCTTTGTTTTTTGGACGCTTCAATTTTTTCCCTGACGTTCCGACCTGGGTCGAAGAACGGGAAGGCGGACGCCCTGTCCCGGATGTTCTCCAAGACGGAGGAGAGTGAGGCCAAGACTGAGACGATTCTTCCCCAGAACGTTGTCGTGGGAGCCGTTACATGGAGGATTGAGGAGGAGGTGATGGCGGCTCTTCGGACACAGCCCGGGCCCGGTAACGGTCCACCCGGTCGGTTGTTCGTGCCTGAGTCGGTTCGTTCTGCGGTCCTTCAGTGGTCCCACGCCAGCAAGATAGCTTGTCACCCTGGTGTTGCTCGGACTATGGCGCTACTGCGCAGACGATTTTGGTGGCCTGCCATGGGAGAAGATACCCGGAGGTTTGTTGCCGCTTGTCCTGTTTGTGCGCAGAATAAGAGTACCAATCGGGCCAGCTCTGGGCTTCTTCACCCCCTACCTATTCCCCGACGACCTTGGTCGCATCTGGCCCTGGATTTTGTCACGGGGTTGCCCTCTTCTGTTGGTAACACGGTTATTCTGACCATTGTGGATAGATTCAGCAAGTTTGCCCACTTTGTTCCCCTCTCCAAGCTGCCTTCTGCCACTGAGATGTCCGAGATCCTGGTTAGTTCCACGGGTTGCCCTGTGACATTGTTTCTGACCGTGGTCCTCAGTTTACCTCTGCTGTCTGGAAATCCTTCTGTTTGGCCATTGGAGCTACAGTCAGTCTCACATCTGGATTTCACCCCCAATCTAATGGTCAGGCGGAGAGAGCCAACCAGAAGATGGAGTCCACGCTGCATTGTCTTGTCTCCTCTGATCCCACCTCTTGGTCATCTCAATTACCCTGGGTCGAGTATGCCCATAATACCCTTCCTTCATCTGCCACTGGGATGTCTCCCTTCCAATGCCTGTACGGTTACCAACCTCCCCTTGTTTCCTTCTCAGGAGAGGGATCTTTCCGTTCGTGGTGGAGAGAATCATAACCCTGCTGTGGTCCGACTCAAATTGCCGGCAACGCTTCGGGTACACCCCACCTTTCATGTCTCCTGCCTCAAGCCGGTTCACCTCAGTCCTCTGTTGCCACCTCCTCCTCGGATGATCGGAGGTGGTCCTGTCTACACGGTGCGCCGCATCATGGACTCCAGACGGCGGGGTCGAGGGTTCCAATATCTCGTGGATTGGGAAGGATATGGTCCAGAGGAGAGGAGTTGGATTCCTCGGCGTCAGATCCTTGATGACGACCTGCTTCGTGACTTCTACCGCCTGCACCCTGGCGCTCCAGGTAGTCCGCCCGGTGGCGTTCGTCGGAGGGGGGGTACTGTCACGAATCCCGCTTCCTGAGTCTGTGTTTGCCTGTGTTTCTGTCCTGGAGTGTGTTTCCGGTGTCCTGGAACGCACCCTGTCTGGTTGCCGGGCGAATTAGCTTGTTGAGAGATCGATGTTCACCCGCACCTGTATCCCATCAGTAATCTGCACACCTGTCCTGATCATCACCTCTCCCCTTCAAAAGCTCTGACCTGACATCCATTCCCTGCCGGATCGTGACAATGCATTTGTAAAGAAATAATAATCATTGATTTTCTATACTTAGTCTTGGTTGTAATGTATGGCTTCTCTTTACTGTGCACAACGACCAATTATTATATATATTTTTTTTATCTCCCAATTGGTAGTTGCAGTCTTGTCCCATTGCTGCAACTCCGCTATGGACTCGGGAGAAGCGAAGGTCAAGAGCCATGCATCCTCCGAAACAGGACCCTGCTAAGCTGCACTGCTTCTTGACACACTGCCGGCTTAACCCAGAAGCCGCACCAACGTGTTGGAGGAAACACCGTCCAGCGGGGCCATTTGTACGTCGCCTCATGGGACTCCCGGTCACGGCCGGCTGTAACACAGCCTGAGATCGAACCCAGGTCTGTAGTGACACCTCAAGCACTGCGGTGCAGTGCCTTACACCGCTGCGCCACTTGGGAGGCCCAACTACCTTATTTTCTAAAGATGACATCATAATCTGCCCTTGTAGCCCACACTCTTGATAACCTCAACCACTGCTCCCTGCTCCAGAATTTACAATAATGTTGACTGATGCATTGCCCAACAAACTGCATGTAATGGATCTAATTTACTGGTGAGTGGATGCTATTTCATTTCATTGCTGAAAAACGGAATACATCAGTGTAATATAAATTGCCTGATTTATAAAGATTGTATAAATCAAGAGTGCCAAGAGATTTGTCTACCGTATGTGTAGAACAACACAAAGTACAAGCCAAAAGGAGTTGTCTTACATTCAACTGACAATCAAAAACTTCTTGCATTGATTTGACCCTGAACATTCAGAGTTTGATTGACTCTTCAAACCAAAATCATCAGTGAAGAAACCGTGTACCTTTTAAGTACTACCTCAAACCCCATGTCCAAGTATATTACATTTCAACGTATAACAAATGAGAGAGCTCTGTCATTCAATGAATTTTCTATGTTATCAATCTGTCAATGAAGACACCGGTGCCCCTGGCAAGATAAGGAGAATGTGTGACACAGTGATGGTAGATTTTCCTAACCAAACATCCCGTTATGTTCAGCATGAGAACTCAACACACATTTCAAGCATATTATTTATTTTTATTTAACCTTTATTTGACTAGGCAAGTCAGTTAAGAACAAATTCTTATTTACAATGACGGCCTACCCTGGCCAAACCAGGACAGAGCTGGGCCAATTGTGCACCGCCCTATGGGATTCCCAATAACGGCCAGATGTGATACAGCCTGGAGTCGAACCAGGGACTGTAGACTGAGAAGCAGTGCCTTAGACCACAGCGCCGCACATAAACATATTACCACTTAACTACACTATTAAGCCCACTTAAAGCTGTGACATACTGCAGTGTATCACAGTTATTTTCAACCACAATAAGGTTGGAGTAAGGATAGAGATCCCCCTGCTTTAATGGGGTTGCAGAGGAAGAGAGTGTGGGACCAAAAGTGTTACTATGACCAGAAACAGCCAGGCCAGGGCTAACATGGGTACACTGACCCCAAAAAGAAAGCCCTTAACCATAAGTGAGTACACTGTGGCCATACCCATAAGGGAGGGGGATACAGGAACTAACCCCTCCACTTGATTCTGGGCAGATGCACCAAACAGTACCAGCCCCACGATTGTGTACAACACCCCTGTGTTGATAGAGAGCAGCTGAAACATGAGGAGGAACCAAACAGTGCCCACACTCTTCTCAATCCCACCACAGAGGAGCACCAGAACCCCAATGCTGAGGAGTATCTGGATCTCTGTCTGGTGGTGGAAGGAGTATGTGATGAGCTTGTGTACCGCAAAGGAAGAGGAGAGGATTAAACGGATATTATCGGGTTGACAGACATCAGCGGCATTGATGTGTTGTGCTCTAGCTTGCTGCTGAAACCTAATGGCACAATCTGTTACGTCATTAACGTTAGCTACACGTTGTAGCAAACTAGATAACGTTACAACAGACCCATTCAAAGTGGCTAGCTAGCTACCGAGCATGATTCTTGAGTCACTCAACCCCTCCTTGCTAAGGTACCATGCCCATTGGCAAAAACTGTAGTTCCAAGACTTTAGACATCTTCTGATAAACCGAAATATGTAGTGACTGTAAACAAAACTTATGATACTGTAACGACCCTGGGTTTATAAGCACGGAAATTGACTCTGCCGCACGAACATGCTTTTGCTGCACAGTCGATAGCGCGCCGGACCTCGGGCTAGAAGATCCGAGGGTTCGAGACCTGCTCCCTGTCTGTTTCATTACAATACTATAATGACAGCAACAATGCCACTTGTTAGCCTGAACTCAGGAGTAAAACTCTTGAACCTCTGAACCACATCTTTCTAAACTATTCGGGTGATCATGTTGATGCTCAGTGCATACTTGTCAAACTACTAGAGGATAATCAAGCACAATACAAAATGTCAGTAACGACACCTTTCCTCCAATATTGCACAACACTTTAGCCAAGACTTGAGAAGCTAGCTTGCTAAACCAAAACAAATGTACTGAACTTCTGCATTTGGATTAATCACTTTCACAACTACAAAGATACTGTTGCGCAGATCATGAAGTGCGTTAAAGGCAGTGCTGCATTTAAAGACACTTCCTTCCACCTGCTGGCTTGTGCCTGAAATGTGATGACCAAGGCGTCCTCAACAGCTCATGTGAGTTAGATAGAAAGTTAGATATATTTGATTGGACAGTTTAATAAAATAATAAAACCCGTTTAATTAAATAAAACGTGTCAGGCCAGGGACAACACAATAAAGTAAACGGCTTCCATTGTGGTCCCTTAATGTGACTCAAAGTAAAACAATAATACAACAAAATATTTGACAAGGAATGGTTTCTTCCTATTGATATCATGTTGGCCTATCTATGTAAAACGTCCAACCAACCATCGATACAACCATTACTCAGTTAGTAAGATATAATAAGCACATCACGTTCGTTATTGAGCTACAACCAGTTAAAAGATGATTCCAACAGTCCGGCTCCAAACAAGCGTTTTTCTTGTGACGTATTAAGCGCAGTCATAAAGCTGTGACCCAAAATGACGTAACCATGCATTAATTCACTACATAAACGGTGTTCAGATTTGATTTAATCTGTACAATAGTTTTCTTCACTCAGGTTGTTGCAGGTAATCTTTGGCCTTTTGGTGCACCTCCTTTCCAACATATATATACATATATAGGGAATAGGGTGCCATTTGGGATGCCATCTTTGTGTGTGTCTGTGTGTTAGGATGTTTTAATAGTCAAATAATTGATGGAAATTTTTCCCCCAGAGAGAAAGATGGATCGTAATGATGAGAGAATCAAAAGAGCTTTAAGACGCCGTCCTTATGTGGTAAATATCAAATATTTCTTTGTTTTGTCCTGTTTTTGTTATATTATCACATTTTAAATTGAGTGTTGTGTTGACAGTTGAAACCAGTGAGGGTGAACACCCCTGAATCCGTGTTGTGGCCAACCGGCAAGGTGCACAGAAGGCCAAAGCCTGTAAGTCATATCTGACCTGAAACAAAAACACATACACATTAGTTATGCGATCTGCATGTGCAAACTGCAGTTCTCAGAATTAAAGCAAATGCAGATATCCCTATCTAACCTCATTGAATGCTGTCTTGACAGTCTACTTCAGTGCAGACCCCTCAGATCCACAAAAGGCCTGTAAGTCACATTCAAATTCAACCACATAACAGTCCTTATATTATTTATTGATGCATAATTCAAGGCCAAAATGAGCAAAGCAGTGTTGAATTAATTCTTTACTGTTAACAGCCAATCATTGTGAGCTATGGGCAGGACCAGACATCTGGGGATGGATGGAGCATCAATCCAGAGCCTCTCAGCCAGGTCATCTCTGCTGTTCCCATAGAGACACAACAGTTAGATCAATCTGTTGATTCATATGGCCATTTTGGTTGGCTTGGTTGAATTGACAATTATCCATTCGAGATCTTTAGCCCCACCCCTAATGTTATGGGAGTTGCATTTATTGCATTTTCAGTTTCCCATGTATTACTCACTACTTGCACAACCATGTTGGATTGCCTACATATTCTACATTTCCTTGAGGGTCAATGCCAGTGTATTCTGTGGCTGCCATGAGTACATGCCTTTCTCTGTCTCCTCAGTCTGGAAGGGTGACTCGGCTGATAGAGAGAAAATGTGATGACGAGATCTCATCCTCCAGTTCTGATGACTTTTCCATCTACTCCTTCACTGACTGTGAATCTGAGGTAAAAGAGTTGTACCCTACGGTCCATGTCTTTGTTGAGTGACATCACTGGGAGGAGGATGGTCTCTGACTAGTTGACTCTGATACACAGTGTGATGATGAGGATCATGAAAGGAGGACACCAAAGCTGAAAGTTGAGAATGGAAAGGTGACAAAGCTTGATGTGAGGGATATGGACCAGGATGATGATCTGTCTCTCCACTCCTTCGATGAGTCAGACTTCCTGGTAAGTTCTGCATATTAAATATTTTTTATATATATACATGGGGGATTGGAAATGATGCAGACAATTACTTATTGAGTGTAGTCATGTATCTGCAATGTGTATAGAATAGTTATAAAGTATTTCTACAGATTGTGTTGAACATAGCACTTTCCTGATATGTTACTTTACTTTCTGGTCCTACAGAGCCCAGGGAAGGTCTCAGGTCCTGTATCTGTCAAGAATGGCCTCTCTCCTCTTATGACCTCAGCACACCGGACACTGGCTGAAGCCCTACGGGCCCTGCCCTCTGCTGTAGGCTCTCCCTACCCAGTAAATGTTCCAAGGCCTCGGACTCCTCTCAACCCTGTCATTATCGCTCTGCCCCGAACAGAGAACTTCCCATACCGCCACAGCCCTCGCCTGGCTCCCATCACCAACCTGAGTGAGACCGGCAGGAAGCTGCTCCAGGAAATGGCTGGAGTGGCCCCACAGGTGAGAGGAAATACAAGAAGGGAATATTGGCCGTAAGTCCTTCTATAGTATAGCATAAGTCCTTCTCTAGTATAGTATAGCTCTAGGTATAGTAGCTCAAGAGAAGAGAAAACCCATAAACTTACATTAATTTATCTGCTTGTCCAAAATATTCAGGAAGGGAAGGTCAATAAGAAAAAGAAGGGCAAGGCCAAAAAAGAATTGAAGCAAGAGAAGGCCAGTAAGACGCAACAGATGGGAAATGTTGGAGAAAGTAAGGAGGAGGACAAGAAAGAGGAAAAGAAGAGTCTGAGGAAGAGGTGAGGAAATAGAGGAGGGAGAAGTGGAACATAACCAGGGAATACTAGACTAGAGAATTATAGAAATAGAATGAGGTAGCAGAGAAAGAGCAGCTATCTGATGTGTAAGTGCAAACTTAAGCAATAAGGCACGAGGTGGTGTGATATATGGCCAATATATCACGGCTAAGGGCTGTTCTTAAGCACGACGCAACACGGAGTGCCTGGATACAGCCCTTAGCCGTGGTATATTGGCCATATACCACATACCCCCAAGGTGCCTTATTGCTATTATTAACTGGTTACCAACTTAATTAGAGCAGTAAAAATAAATATTTTGTCATACCCGTGGTATACGGTCTGTTATAAACTGGGTGGTTCGAGCCCCGAATGCTGTTTGGCTGACAGCCGTGGTATATCAGACCGTATACCACAGGTATGACAAATTATTTAATTTTACTGCTCTAATTACGTTGTTAACCAATTCATAATAGCAATAAGAAACCTTGGGGGTTTGTGGTATATGGTCAATATACCACGGCTAAGGGCTGTATCCAGGCACTCCGTGTTGTGTTGTGCGTAAGAACAGTCCTTAGCTGTGGTATATTGGCCATATACCACACCCTCTCGTGCCTTATTGCTTAAATATACCACGTCTTTCAGCCAATCAGCATTCAGGGATCGAACCACCCAGTTTATAATACTATTTATTCTCCTGTGGTTTTTGATTGACAGGTTTCTTCAGTGGCTGCTGCCCAAACTGAGATGTTCAAAGAAATAATGGCCAACTATTACTTCTACCACACACACACACACACACATAGATTTTGAGTATTGGTTATTCCTACAACACACACAAACGTAATTTCAGAGACAGGAACTATGATTAGCAAAATACATATATTGGTTTCATTCTTATATTTTGAGACATGCAGCATTATTTAAAAAATATTGATCCCCATACAGCCTATGATAATGAGTTGGATTGACATGCTTAGGCTTAGAAATATAGCCAGGAGAAGCAGGGTCAACACCTCTACTCATGTCATAAGTGCCATGACATCTTTAGTAACCACAGAGAGATAAGACCTCTGTCTCCACAGTCTCATCCAAAGGACAGCACCAACCTTAGGGCAGTGTCACTGGTATTGGGGTCTTAGGTTTCATTTGGCCAAAGAGAAGAATTGAGGGCCCCTTACTGGTCTCCTTGCAATATCTGGTCTCCCACACAGAGATGGAAATCTACACCTGTTTAGACCTTGGAGGATATGGCTTCAGATGAAAGACAGCAGAGAGATGCAGAACGTAAAAGCTTCAAACACTGTGATATGCGAATTTAGGACCATTGTACACTGAATGAAGCATGCATCTGGTCTGAAGCATGTCAAAAGAGTAGAAATGAACTGGGACTGGAGGAATACATCACATTTAAACTAAATTAGCATGTATCTGATTTATCTACACTCATCTGTACTTGAATTGTGCTGTTTGAAAAGTGCATTTCCAATAAAGCTTTTTAAATTGCAGTTATTTGTGTCAGACAGATTTTTGTCTTAATTAATTACATCAGGGGTTCTTAAACTTTTTACATCAAGGGAATATTATTATACTGATATTATCTTACCTGTTATCAGTGGTGGTGGTGGTGGGGGGTTTATTCGGCTGCTATGGACTGTATGCCACGGTAGGTGGCGGTAGTGAACCAATAAATAGTTGTATTGCTCGCCAGAAACCCAACCAGGCTTGCAGACGCTTGTGAAAAGTACTAGCTACAAAATTGGCAAAATTGCCTGCTACTGTATACATAGCGCGTGTGTGTGTATGCTGCTAACCTAGCTAGTTAGCTAGCCATCAATAAAGTTCCTAATGTTACAACATGGCAGACGGCTGGTGCACCGACACCGGAGAGGCTGCCTATCGTTCCCGGGATGCTGTCAAAAACCTTACAATTAAGTAAGTTGCAGTTGGCGTTTGTGTGGCTTTTAGTCCTTGCATTGCCATACAAGCAAGACACTGTCGTTGGCTAACGTTAGCTCTCAAAACAGATGATGATAAACACCCAGTATATTGCTTGACCTGATCCCTTAGTTTGCCATGAAAACATGGCATTTAGCGAGCTAGAATCCTGTTTACTTCAATCAGGTGTTAACACTGTTTTGAAACAGCAAGATGATGTTAGATGTTTTGAAACAAAGATGTCAGATGCTTCTTAGTTGAGTAGATGTCATTTTCGTGGTGACTAGATATGGACCACAACATCTTGGTTTTGTTTTCAGCCAGAAATTAATATGAGGAGTTAGTGGTAGGCTGGCAGGAGAAGCTGTTCAGTCAGTGTCCTTATAACAAATAAGCATTTACTGTTTAGGATAGTTTGATGTTGCATAGTAAGGTGTGTGTGTGTGTGTGTGTGTGTGTTTGTGCACAATATGAAGTGGTTTTGTTCCAGAGTGAGTCAGTATGCCAGACTCCGCTGGAGAGACAATACCACACAGAGATCATGGCTCAGGAGCGGACCAGGGGCAGATGGAACTGCAGGACTTTCACCTACACCGATTCTGACTGCTACACCAATTGGGAAGGGGTGGTTTTCAACAGAATCTCCATTTCTGTAACGGTTCTGTAACCAAAGACTCTGGGAGACGGGAAGCAAGTATAGGGGGAGGATTTATTAATAAATAGACATGAAACTAAAGACGAACAGAGTCTGGACAAGAGAAACAAAACAACATCGATGCAGACATGGGAATGAAACTGAGGAAGTGACAGATATAGGGGAGGTAATCAATGACGTGATGGAGTCCAGGTGAGTCCGATGAAGCGCTGGTGCGTGTAAAAATGGTGACAGGTGTGAGTAATGATGAGCAGCCTGGCGACCTCGAGCGCCAGAGAGAGGGAGCTGGAGCAGACGTGACAATTTCATTATTCAAAACAAAGCATTTACCTATTTTCTGTCCAAAAGAAACGTTAGTGTTTTTAAAGCTGTTTTTGATATACTCACTACAGCATTCCCAGAGTATGGTGACGCAGGTCAAGTCCAATCCTACCTTACTGGCACATAGGATGGCCAATGTCAGACACAGACGACAGGACAGACGCCCAGTGTAGGTCCCTGTTACTCACCAAAGTGAATTATTATTAAAGTGAATGTAATTGAAGCAGCATTGATGCGTCGTGCTGTTTTGAAGACAAACAGTGTACCAGTATGTTCACATTACACCATACCCTTGTATGCAAAATGTGTTTGTGGTATTCTGTTGGTCTGCAGTGACCGCACCATCCCCAAGTCCGAGACCCCTCGGAGGACTTTAAAGACCAGCCACATGGTCAACACACCTGTACAGACCATGCACATCATGGGGAACCTGGGACCAGCGGGCAAGTGAGTAGCACAAGGGAAAAACCACTATGTAGCCTATACACTTATTACACTACTTTGTATGTAATAACTTTGAAGTAGATTCCAATTCAGGCATTGAAAAGTGGCATTTTATTATTGTATTTCTCAGACTTGGCTAAAAGGAGAAGGAATGCTTGTCTGCACGATAAGAGCAGATGGAAATGGAGTGGTTACCATCAAACCAGACTTCAACAAAGGCAAGGAGCCCTACAGGCCAGTGACCCGCACCCGCTGAAGTCAAAATGTTTTACCCCTAGCTCAAGTAAGGGTCACTTACTTGGTAGCAGAATTCATACATCCTCAGCCATTTACTGTGTTATGATGCTGTGTGTTTGCACCCAAGGTTGAGACGGAGGGGGAGAAGAGGGAGGTGTGGCGTCAGACCAGAGGAGACGGAACAGCAACAGTGCATATATAGACGTGAGTGACTGAGTGTGTAGTGTTATTCACTGTTGGTGCACTGTAATAATACTTGTATTATAGTTCATCCCAAAATCAAAACTTGGAAGATGTTTTTGTATCCCAAAGTGGCCTCATGTCAGATTTGTCCTTATGCATGTACATACAGTACACTGATGAAATATTATTATAGCCTTTCAGGCAGGTTAGAGTATTTCCTATGATGATGACCTCTCCTCTCTTTTCCTCCTTTCAGCGTTATGTACGTCATAAAGACTACCTCAACAGCTTGGTTGGCCAGGACTGAAATGGTATGCATCTAGTTTGTGACAGATCTTTAACACAAGTTGTTTCGTCAGCAAAGGTCATCTCAAATCCAATTTTATTTGTCACATGCGCCGAATACAACCTTACAGTGAAATGCTTATTTACAAGCCCTTAACCAACAATGCAGTTTAAGAAAAATAAGTGTTAAGTAAAAAATAGATCATTTAAATAAAAGTAACAAATAATTAGAGAGCAGCAGTAAAATTAAAATTGCGAGGCTATATACAGGGTGTACCGGTACAGAGTCAATGTGCGGGGGCACCAGTTAGTCGAGGTAATATGTACATGTAGGTAGAGGTAAAGTCACTATGCAGAGAGTAGCAGCAGCTTAAAACAGTGGGGGGGGGTGCAAAACGTCTGGGTAGCCATTTGATTAGCTGTTCAGGAGTCTTATGGCTTGGGGGTAGAAGCTGTTAAGAAGTCTTTTGGACCTAGACTTGGCGTTCCGGTACCGCTTGCCATATGGTAGCAGAGAGAACATTTTATGACTAGGGTGGCTGGAGTCTTTGATAGTTTTTAGGGCCTTCTTCTGACACCGCCTGGTATAGAGGTCCTGGATGGCAGAAAGCTTGGCTCCAGTGATGTACTGGGCTGTACGCACTACCCTCTGTAGTGCCTTGCGGTCAAAGTCCGACCAGTTGCCATACCAGGCAGTGATTCAACCAGTCAGAATGCTCTCGATGGTGCAGCTGTAGATTTTTTTTAGGATCTGAGGACCCATGACAAATCTTTTCAGTCTCTTGTGGGGAAATAGGCTTTGTTGTGCCCTCTTCACGACTCTTGGTGTGTTTGGACCAAGATAGTTTGGTGATGTGGACACCAAGGAACTTGAAGCTCTCAACCTGCTCCACTACAGCCCCGTCGATGAGAACAGGGGCGTGGTTAGTCCTCCTTTTCCTGTATTCCACAATCATCTCCTTTGTCTTGATCACATTGAGGAAGAGGTTGTTGTCCTTGCACCACATTGTCATGTCTCTGACCTCCTTATAGTCTTTCTCGTCGTTGTCGGTGATCAGGCCTACCACTGTTGTCACCGGCAAACTTAATGATGGTGTTGGAGTCGTGCCTGGCCATGCAGTCATGATTGAACAGGGAGTACAGGACGGAACTGAGCATGCACCCTAGAGGTGCCCCCGTGTTGAGGATCAGCGTGGCGGATGTGTTGTTACCTACCCTTACCACCTGGGGGCGGCCCGTCAAGAAGTCCAGGATCCAGTTGTAGAGGGAGGGGTTTAGTCCCAGGGTCCTTAGCTTAGTGATGAGCTTTGAGGGCACTATGGTGTTAAACGCTGAGATGTAGTCAATGAATAGCATTCTCACATAGGTGCTCCTTTTGTCCATGTGTGAATGGCAGTGTGGAGTGCAATAGAGATTGCATCATCTGTGGATCTGTTGGATTGGATCTAGGGTTTCTGGGATAATGGTGTTGATGTGAGCCATGACCAGCCTTTCAAAGCACTTCATGGCTACAGACGTGAGTGCTACGGGTTGGTAGTCATTTAGGCAGGTTACCTTAGTGTTCTTGGGCACAGGGACTATGGTTGTCTGCTTGAAAGATGTTGGTAGTACAGACTCAGACAGGGAAAGGTTGAAAATGTCAGTGAAGACACTTGCCAGTTGGTCAGCGCATGCTCGGAGTATACGGCCTGGTAATCCTTCTGGCCCTGCGGCCTTGTGAATGTTGACCTGTTTAAAGGTTTCACATCGGCTGCGGAGAGCGTGATCACACAGTCGTCTGGAACAGCTGATGCTCTCATGCATGTTTCATTGTTACTTGCCTCAAAGCGAGCATATTAGTTATTTAGCTCGTCTGGTAGGCTCGTGTCACTGGGCAGCTCTCAGCTGTGCTTCCCTTTGTAGTCTGTAATAGTTTACAAGCCCTGCCACATCTGACGAGCGTCAGAGCCGGTGTAGTACGATTCGATCTTAGTCATGTATTGACATTTTGCCTGTTTGATGGTTCGTCGGAGGGCATAGTGGGATTTCTTATAAGCTTCCTGTTGTATAGCACACTGTATTACTTATACAACTAATATAAGGACAGGACATGAGACGGGAGTAGAAATTAACGTGGGCATTGTTTAATGCATTTCACAGGGAGAACATTCCAAGCATTTCAACGTAGGTAAGCAAGGGGGGTTTACAGGTGCCCTAAAGGGACAAGACTAGAATATCAATACACAACACTTCCGGGTTAGAGTCCCGCTCCTTGAAAGAGGCAGCTCTACCCTTTAGCTCAGTGCAGATATTGCCTGTAATTCATGGCTTCTGGTTGGGGTATGTACGTACAGTCATTGTGGGGACGACGTCATCGATGCACTTATTGATGAGGCCGGTGACTAATGTGGTGCCATCGGAAGAATCCCAGGAACATATTCCAGTCTGTGCAAGCAAAACAGTCCTGTAGTTTAGCATCTGCTTCATCTGAGCACTTTTTTATTGACCGAGTCACCAATGCTTCCTGCTTTAATTTTTGCTTGTAAGCAGGAATCAGGAGGTTAAAATTATGGTCAGATTTGCCAAATGGAGGGCGAGGGAGAGCTTTGTACGCATCTCTGTGTGTGGAGTAAAGTTGTTCTAAAGTTTTTTCCCCCTCTGGATGGACATTTAACATGCTGGTAGAAATGAGGTCAAACTGATTTAAGTTTCCTTCCATTAATGTCCCCGGCCACTAGGAGTGCCGCCTCTGGATGAGCGTTTTCCTGTTTGCTTATGGCGGTATACAGCTCATTGAGTGCGATCTTAGTGCCAGCATCGGTCTGTGGTGATGTGTAGACAGCTACCTAAAATACAGATGAAAACTCTCTAGGTAGATAGTGTGGTCTGCAGCTTATCATGAGATACTCTAGCTCAGGCGAGCAAAACCTTGAGACTTCCTTAGATATCGGGCACCAGCTGTTGTTTACAAATATACATAGACCGCCACCCCTTGTCTTACCAGAGGATGCTTTTCTACCCTGACGATAGTGTAAAACCCGCCAGCTGTATGTTATGATGTCGTTCAGCCACGACTCTGTGAAACATAAGATATTACAGTTCTTAATGTCCCGTTGGTAGGATATACATGCTTTTAGTTTGTCCCATTTTTTTTCCAGCTATTGTACGTTGGCCAACAGTACGGATGGCAAGGCAGATTAGCCACTTGTCGATAAATCCTCACATGCCACCCCGATCTCCTTCTTCGAAATCTACATATTTTTTCCTACAAATGACGGGGATGAGGGCCTGTTCAGGTGTCTGGAGTAAATCCCTCTCGTCTGACTCATTAAACAAAAATTCTTTGTCCAATTCAAGGTGGGTAATCGCTGTTCTGATGTCCAGAAGCTCTTTTCGGTCATAAGAGACGGTAGCAGCAACATTATGTACAAAATAAGTTTCAATCAAAGCGAAAAATCTAACAAAATAGCATGGTTAGTTAAGAGCCAATAAAACGGCAGCCATCCTCTCTGGCGCCAGTACAACTTTATTAGTCCATGTTACGGGGAAGAAAGGGAATTTGTTTTTCTGAAGGGGTTGGTCACAGATCTGCCAGTTCAGATCAAATCACACGTTTTGTTGCCTGACTCAGGACTCAAAACAGTGACCTTTCAGTTACTGGACTAATTCTCTATCTTCCGCCTTCTAACACTTCTAGCATGGGCTTCCTAGGCAAAGTTCCCTTTACACTATCCCATGTGCGTAGCAAACATGAGTCTGTCTCATGATCTGGTAATGAGGTAGTCCTGCACACTTTGGCCTATAAAACAAAAATGAATAAAACAATTTGTGCAGATTTTGTTTTATCAAAATGAGGAAGTCAGGATTAATGGCTACAATGAGCACGTTTTGCAGAGCACAGCTTTTCGAAGCGGGGTTTGAAGCATGATACTGCAACTCTCAGCTCCTGCTCAATGTTTAGCTGGGACCTGTACTTGGTCTTCAGTGCAGCATCATAGTGGCATAGTAGTCAGTAGTGTCAACAAATTCATGCAGGTTCTCGAATGAATCAGCATTTCCTTCATCAAGTCGCCTGCCCCACATTGCAAGCTTTCGAGTGAAAGAGCTGATCTTGTCTGTGACCTGAGGGAGGTGTGTATCTTTCCCTTGAAGCTGTAGATTTAGTTCATTTAGCTTTCCAAATATGTCACTCAGGTAGGCCAGTTTTTCCAGGAAGTTCTCATCACAAAATTTTTCTGCGAGGTCATACTTGTGCTCCTGCTCCGAAAACATTCTTATCTGCTCTCTGAGCTCAAAAACTCGGGACAAGACTTTTCCTCGTGACAGCCACCTTGCTTCACTGTGAAACAGCACAGCTTGATATTCAGCTCCCATCTCCTCACAGATAGCAGACTCTTGTTTTTAGTGGTCTGGTCTTTATAAAATTGACTACACCTACAATGTCAGTCATAACCTCACTTAATTCAGAGGAAAGGTGCCTTGATGCCAGTGCTTCTCTGTGTATAACACAGTGTGTCCACTCAGCATTAGGTGAGGCCTTCTTGATGAGTGCCCAAAGTCCTTTTCTCATCCCTGCCATGGTCTGTGCACCATCACTGCAAACACCAATGCAGTTCTCCCACTTTAGCCCATTCTCAGTCAGGAAGCAGTTCAGCATTTTGAATAGCTCTTCAGCTGTGGCTCTGTCTCTGACATATTTACAAAAAAGTAGATCCTCTCACAGGGAGTTTGTCATGTCAAAACGTACATAAGCGATAAACAAACAGTCTTTGTTGCTGTCAGTTGCTTCATCGAACTGTAAGGCAAAACGTTTGTCTTTGAGTTTATCTACCAGCTGTTCTTTAAGATCGTTAGCAATGTCATTTATACGTCTGGCGACAGTGTCATTGGACAGAGGGATAGTTTTTATTTTTGCAGTACTTGCGTCATTCAGCATGACAGAGACCATGTCTAACTAATGCTGCAGGCAGTATCAGCTCCTCTGCTATGGAGGTTGTTGCACTGAGCAATTTGGTATGCCTCCTTATATTATGCCAACAGTGCTCGCTGGTTTACTGAAGTAGCATTCACAAAGCGGGACGATTTTTGGCAATATTCGGCACGTTTTCGCTGAAATATCTCAAGCGGTTTGATTGGGGTGTAATGTGTTTAAGTGACGCCTTCATTTATTTGGCTTCATGCTGTCCGCTGCCAACATTTTTATACACAGTAAACATACCGGTCTTTCCTCGTCTCCCACCGTAGTCACAGTGAAGCCAAGTTCTACAAGCTTTCGGGAGACTTACGTTTGTCTCATTATCTCCGTCTCTCTCCGCCTTTCTTTTCATCCCTGTTAAATATTTTTCCATGGTGTCTCTTAAGGGTTTGTTATCTGCACTTCATATCTCCTGCTCTGTACTGTGTGCTCTTGTTCGGTGCAAATAAAACCTACTCCCTGCGGCAAAAAAAAGCATGTTCCCCGGGATCACACGCGCCCCCCCCTGGCATCTCTCCGAGCCCCCCCAGGGGGGCGCGCCCCACTATTTGAGAAGGACTGCCGTAGGCAAACAAATATATTTTTGTAAATTCAGGCGGTCGCCCCAAAACAGGTTTTGGACCTGGGTCCATCAACTGTCAAGCCAACACCTTAAGTGCTACTCCAATATATCCAAACCTCTCGATGTGTTCACTCGGTGTTGGATTAAAGTTGCTACAGAACGTGAGTCAGCTGAGACCTCCTTCCTTGGGGAGAGCATGCCGCCACACTTCTTTATAGCAAGTCTCTCATGTGTACACACATCTTTGATGGCTTCACAGGCACTATCCCACTTCTGATACCAATGTAACAAACGTGGGGGTAGCTCCAACTGGGACTCGAACCCCGGTCCAGCGACTAGCAAGCCAACACCTTATTCATTACACCAAGAGATCAGAAGGTGGTAAGTGTTCAGTTAAGCTGGCTACAATATATACGTATATAGGGTAATGTGTGATCTGGGTGAGGCAGCATTGCCACTGGTGCTCCCAACACAGCAAAACACAATCTTTACCTTCTTAACCTTAACTAACCTAAAGTCAAATACATTTAGACAAACCACCATGTGAGCAGCAAGTTTAGGGTTAATGGAGTGAAGTGGGTAATGGGTAGGACTACCAGTATGAACTATATGTGTATACATGGATGGATGCTCTTCATCAACACCATATTTTCTGTGAAACTAGATATCAGCAATCAATCAACAAGACTAATGAAATGGGGCAAATGAAGACATTAGAACTGCTAAAGGTAATATATTATATTCTGAAACCAATTTCTTACTGGTATATTTTGAACATGATCTGTCAATCCTGAGATCGACGCTCTCTCTCCTCCCCTTCTCCCCAACTCTCTTTCTTTGCATGTGTTGGGGCGAAGTTTCCCCTAGATACAGATCTAGGATCAGCTTCCCCAAACCTAACAAGGACCATTCGCGGGGGGAATTCAACCCTGATCCAAAGCCAGGGTCTATTTGGGGAACTTGTCCCCTCCCGCACAACACGACAGGTGGATGCGGCTTCCTCAGTTCACCATGCTCATAAAAAAAACAGCAGTGTATTTCAGCTGTAAGTACTTTGAAGTTACTAGCGACATTATTTTAAATGAATTTACATAGCTTCGTTATTATTCAACAATAACTCGGCCAATGTAGCTGTAGCGGGCTACATTTCGTCGATGCATGGAAAAGT
The DNA here is from genome assembly GCF_045791955.1 of Oncorhynchus clarkii lewisi. Taxonomy (NCBI): domain Eukaryota; kingdom Metazoa; phylum Chordata; class Actinopteri; order Salmoniformes; family Salmonidae; genus Oncorhynchus; species Oncorhynchus clarkii. Next base: position 40,361,059 of record NC_092158.1, read on the forward strand.
ATTAGCTCTGTTGTAGCATTTTGTTAGCTAGCGAGCCATTTTTCCTGGCTATACTGATAGGTTAATTAGCCAGCTAGCTGCTAAAGGTAGCTGGAGTAGACATTTCGGAATGGATTATTATTGCATTGCTTATCTTTGCTATGATGTCTTAGATGTTCTCATATGGAAGAATGTTGTGTTGTGCATAATGTTAAATAACTCCATAGGAGTAATGTTAAACTAGCTACTGGTAGCTAGCTACATTGTAATGCAAATGTGGTCCTAGCTCGGTTGCTTTCCTGTGGCATGCCGAGTTATTTGCACAACTCACAATGTGAGACATTTTGTTTAGAGGTGATTGTATTTTGAAATGGCAGCTAAGGAAAGGCATTTGGAATATTTCACTATTCAAATATGGATATCCGGATGGTCCAATTACATTTCTTTTTTTTGTGAAAACATGTTTTATTTGCTGCAGGACTGGCAGAGACAGTGCGGTGCTAGAAGGGAAGGTTTGATTGGGAGTGACAGTTGTTGCTGTTGTTATATAAATATTCATACACATAGCTCATATAAACAAAGACATTCCGTCGTAAGAACACTTACACCCAGCCAGAAGACTGACCCCCTCTTCCTTATATAAACACACATCTCATCTCCCTCTAACTGGCCGGTCCCAAGAGCAAAGAACTTTTGCTGTGCACCAATGGGGCCCGCTCTGGCTAGAGCAAGGCCCGCCTCCAACCCTCCGACCAGTCAAGAAGACCGAAACGACAAGACTCCACCTACTTTATTCTATGTATAAAAATGTGTGTAACCATTGTATAGGCCTTTTTTTCACCTGGCTCCTTGCCGAGTTATGTGAACTAGGTCCGTGCACGTAAAACTGCGGGACAAGATATCTCTGACTCATTAAAACTGTCTTTTGTTACAACTGAAATCCACTCTGTCCAGCGTCCGTGATTTGGTCTCAACTCTCCAGTATTTGAACACTAACAGAATTGGTAGCAGAGTTTGGTTGTTCTTGAATTCGATCTATTATAAGTTAGTGTGAGAGGACGAGACTGATCACGGCTAAAAAATCAGACGGAAGAGTGACTTCCCCAGCCATTCATCTTGCCTCAGGAAATCTGATCGGAGCGCTCTATATAAAGGTGAGCAGAGCCCGTTATATCGAAATCTGCATATTGTATTATAGTCTAAACCAAATTTTGATCAGAAAGTACTGGGCGTGAGTATGAATCGGTGCCCAAATTTTTTACATAAGAACCTAAGACATTGATTAAAGATATCTTGTTTTGTAAAAAAAAAATATATATATATATTCTTATTAATGGGCATATACTCAGTTATTTTAATAGGAATGTGTGAATTGTGATTGACCAATGTGTTAAATTCCTCCAGGGACCCTATTTGTTCTGAAATCTGCATAGAAAACTGTCCTAATTATATATGTATTGGGTTGTGTATAGAGGTGACGTTAAATAGTGGCTGTGTTTTAACACGTAATGGACACAATTATGGATGTTGGAAATTCAATGAGAATTTCATACGAATGAATGAATTATAGATGAACCGAATCTGCAAGTTAGGTCTTGTGGAGGTGTGGTTATAGATGAACCGAATCTGCAAGTAAGGTCTTGTGGAGGTGTGGTTATAGATGAACCGAATCTGCAAGTAAGGTCTTGTGGAGGTGTGGTTATAGATGAACCGAATCTGCAAGTAAGGTCTTGTGGAGGTGTGGTTATAGTTTAATGATAGATGAACCGAATCTGCAAGTAAAAATTTCCTATTTTGATACGTTCTGTACTATCGAATAAGGTCTTGTGGAGGTGTGGTTATAGTTGAATGATAGATGAACCGGATCTGCAAGTAAAATCTCCTGTTGATACATATAACATCGAATAGGTCTTGTGGAGGTGTGGTTGGATTGAATGAATCTGCATGAAAAATGCCCTATTAAAAAAGCTGTGTATTATTTAATAGGTTTTGTAAGAGGTGTAGTCGAGTAGATACAGGATATGTAAGTTTGGCCTTCCACTAGACAGAGATCGGGAATGATGTGGCTATTGCACATCAAACAATAAACATAAGATGAACCAGAGTTGACATTCCATGATTTGGAGATGGGGGAAATTAAATTGAAAGAAACGTTTGTCGCGGAGTAGGTTGGGATACGTAACTGGGCTATTAGGCACACGTGCTGAAAGACAAAGCCACCTTAGTATCGAATGGCCGTGCAACTTTGACAGCAGCCGGGCTGGAATACTGATTTTCGTTTTTTTTTTCATTCCTGTTGATATTGCCTAAAGTTTAAAATTATTCTGACAATTGCTATAGAATCGCTGGAATTTACTGATATAAGTTCATAAAGGAACTTACTGAATTGTTTCTAGAAAGTATTTAAATAAGCCGCCGAGCTTAGTACAGACTTTGTTTTACAGACGCTAAAAGCTACACACTGATTTTGGGGTTTTTCTATTCTATCCATATTTCCTAAATATATAGAATTATTCTGACAATTGCTATAGAATCGCTCGAATTTACTGATATAAGTTCATAAAGGAATTTACTGAATTGTTTACAGAAAGTATTTAAATAATTCACTGAACAACTTTTAGTTGTCTAGAAATTCTATCTATATTTCCTAAAGAGCTAGAATTACTCTGAAAATTGTTATAGAACCGCATATATTCACTGATATATTGTTCCAAAAGGAAATCGCAGAATCATTTATAGAAAATACCTAAACGAATCGCTGAACAAATTCAAATAAAATACCGGTGAAATACACACGTGGCGGGCGTCACATACTGATAACCCCCTTTGTCTCGACCAGGGACAGGCTAAGCATACAACGATAGAAATAAACACCACATAGTAAGAATTGAATATACCTAAATAACGCATTATACACATTATCAGACGAACTAGATAAAATGTCTGCAGCTACCACGCCCAAACTAAAATTCAATGATTATTTAGATCAGAGTATGATTGATAGAGCGGGAGGTAAAAAACAGTATGGGAAAGTGGAGAAAGTGTGGAAAGGATTACGGATAAGATGGACACAAGCAGGTTATTTTAGCGGAGGACCACCTACAGGGGGGAAACTCCAAGATATGCAGACAGAATTAGAGGACGCAGTAGAGCATGCAAAAGCGAGTGAGGCGGAGAGAAACAACATACACAGGTTCAAAAAAGTAGGTACAAGAGAGAGAGAGAGAGCAGAGGGGGAGCTCAAGATAGGTACATGGGCCATACAGGAGAGTAGGAGGGTGCTGCCCAAAAACACACCAGACATGATGGGCGTGGCTATTGTGGCGTCGGGGGATGTTAAAGCTCCGCCTGAGAACTTGCCCACGGCTCCCCCTGTGGCCGTTTCTCGGAAGGAAGGAGGTTACTTCACACTCAGTCCAGGTCAAAGGTAAATCAGGCACACCTTGACACCGCCTTACACATTGCACCCCAGCCCCAATTCCTTCTAGAACACTGACTGAAGTCAGAGCTGATTTGAGCGGCCTAAATTCGATTCCAAATGAAGACACTCCTTCCTCAGGTGATGCGGCATCAAACTCCGCCTCCCCTGAGAAGGGAACCTCGCCCAGTTAGAGGGAAATTTCTCCCTCTCTGGGTGAGGCTGGGGATATCTGGTCCCTTATTTGTGATATTCATACTGATATTTGGAGTAACCCTAGGACTTTCACATGGTTAATTGAACAACTATTTCACCCTGCCACATCACATACACCAACCCCTACACATGTCCCTAACTCCTTTCCTGATATCACTCCCTCCAATCACTCCCGTCCCAAACGTAGCACTACACCTACAGACCCACCATGCAAATCAGACAAGGTTAGGAGCACCACCTTATGTATACCCACGATTGCAACCGCCACCTTTCTGCTATAGTTTTCACGTCTAATAGACGTGAAGAGGGGGATTTGTTATATAAATATTCATACACATAGCTCATATAAACAAAGACATTCCGTCGTAAGAACACTTACACCCAGCCAGAAGACTGACCCCCTCTTCCTTATATAAACACACATCTCATCTCCCTCTAACTGGCCGGTCCCAAGAGCAAAGAACTTTTGCTGTGCACCAATGGGGCCCGCTCTGGCTAGAGCAAGGCCCGCCTCCAACCCTCCGACCAGTCAAGAAGACCGAAACGACAAGACTCCACCTACTTTATTCTATGTATAAAAATGTGTGTAACCATTGTATAGGCCTTTTTTTCACCTGGCTCCTTGCCGAGTTATGTGAACTAGGTCCGTGCACGTAAAACTGCGGGACAAGATATCTCTGACTCATTAAAACTGTCTTTTGTTACAACTGAAATCCACTCTGTCCAGCGTCCGTGATTTGGTCTCAACTCTCCAGTATTTGAACACTAACACTGTCATAGGTAATCTGTCATACTATACGTTTATTAATTAATTATTTTAAAATTGTAATCTAAAAGCAGGAATCTCTCGTGCCAAGGTATGTAGCCAACCGTCAACCACCCCCTCATTTCCTGCATTTTAAATTTGCTAAATCCATTTTTGAACCTGCAATTGAATGATATATACCCATTGATTCTTGAAGAATATAACTTATAAATGCCTCATGAGCTTAGTTCAACAGTTGTACCCCATCAGAACTCATCATATAAGCTTGTTTTACTTCAATGTGGGTAAACAAAGTAAATGTAAACAAACACTCTATAGCCTCAAAACATGGTTAAACATGGATCAATCCACTAATGGGAGGGAAATGTAGCCTCAAAATGAGCTGTTATTGGCAGAGAGATTTCGAACTCTTTGTTATTGGTCTATTAACTTAGACCACCTGGTGATGTCACCAAGCAAGCCAAAACTCCACCAATGCAAAACCTGCTGATTTAGAATGTCTTATGTAGATTGTATTTTCAATCAGCAACTATCAGGAAGTTACACTGATAACATTTATTCATAGTTTCATCAGCTGTTGTACAAATATGATACAAAACACCAGCTGAGTGACACCGGCTGCATCAGTGAGTATGAACCTGACAGCGAAAGCTCGAGTGACAGGTGTTCAGAACTCACACAGCCTGGTAATTCTGTGACGGTAGACACCGGCTGCTTTCGTAAGCAAGGGAACATCCGCAGTCTACCGTCAAACTTACCAGGCTGAGTGAGTTCTGAACAAAAATGTAATGTCGTTGCTTGCTAATATGTTGATTTGTTGTTACTCTTATGTATGTTCCATCCTTTTGTGTTTTTCAGGCAAGCCTGGGAAAGAACTGAGAAAACGTACTAAAAAGTCAAGACAGACACCAGAAAGAGGCCCAAGAATACTTGGACGCAGGAACAGAGGACAGCGAGGGATGTTCAGAACTCACTCAGTCCGGTAAGTTGGTGAGGGTACACTTCGAGACTGCTTACCTGACACGGAGGAAGTCTTTTCTTTTTATCTCCTCTCCCTTACCTTCCCTATGCCCCCCTCCCCTATTGTGTTGGACCGTCATGTGTTTTAATCTTTTCTTTGTTTGCGATTAGGTTTGGAGAATGACTTCTCAACCCAAGACTAAGAGCAGCTGTGAGAAAGCATCAGTTTGGAAGCATTTGGGAAAATGTAAAGTGCTAAAGAAGGTTCCTGGCAAAGAGGATTGACTGTTATGGGTCAGAGCCAGCTCTCACAAACAGAACATGGAAAGACATGAAAACCTGGTGCACAACAAAATGCAAACAGAAAAGGCTCTCCGCAGCTGGTAAAAGGCTAGCATGCCACGAAGATGAAGTTCACACAGGTGAATGGGAGAGTTGTAAAAGACAAAAAGCTTTTTAGACATAGCTCCAAAATGCAGGTGCTAGTTGAGCTCGTGAGCTAGTTCTGTTTTGTGGTGGAAAACTTAGTGTGTCGAGCATAATATGTCAACCCTGTTACCAATAGATAAAGGGGCTAGAATTTTTTTTGCAATTTCATTTTTTGTCTGAAACGTCCAATTCAAAAGCTTCCATTCCCCTTGTCACAAGGGATTTCTGCATGATTTAATACAAAACCCTGCCTCCAGAGTGGCGCAGTGGTCTTAGGCACTGCATCGCAGTTGCTAGCTGTGCCGCTATAGATCCTGGTTCAAGTCCAGGCTCTGTCACAGCCGGCTGCGACCCGGAGACCCATCGGTTGGCGCACAGTTGTCCCAGCGTTGTCCTGGTTAGGGGAGGGTTTGTCTGGCAGGGATGTCCCATTGCGCTCTAGCAACTCCTGTGGCAGGCCGGGCGCATGCATGCTGACACGGTCGCCAGGTGTATGGTGTTTCCTCCGACACATTGGTGTGGCTGGCTACCGGGTTAAGCGGGCATTGTGTCAGGAAGCAGTGCAGCTTGTCAGGGTGTTTCGTGGAGGACGCATGGCTCTCTACCTTCGCCTCTCCCGAGTCCGTAGGGAGTTGCAGCAATGAGACAAGACTGTAACTACCAATTGAATACCACGAAAATTGGGGAGATAAAGGGGTTAAAAGAAAAAAATTAACAAAAAAATATAATATGTTATGTCAGCCTTTACTTAATAGGCACTTATTGTAGTCATTTTTTCATTTAATCTCTTGTTATGGGAAAACCCTATTTTCGTTTTTATTCATTTGAATATGGTCTTTAGAAGATACAATTAGGTGAACTTTTAGTTATGAATATAAACTGCCAATATTGTAGTGGCCAATCTTCGTTGCAATAGGCCCATTAAATAATATCAGCTTTTATGATGCTGGTAAAGATAGGGACCGTCTGTAAAGGTACTAACTGCGCAGTGTAGCCTATATGTTATACACTGAGTGTACAAAATAATAAGGACACCTTCCTAATATCTAGTTATCCCCCCACCCCCTTTTGTCCTCAGAACAGCCTCAATTTATCGGGGTATGGATTCTACACGGTGTTGAATGCGTTCCACAGGGATGCAGGCCCATGTTGAAGCCAATGCTTCCCACAGTTGCCAAGTTGGCTGGATGTCCTTTGGTTGGTGGAACGGAACATGAGCGTGAAAAACCCATCAGTGTTGCAGTTCTTGACACAAACCGGTGTGCCTGGCACCTACTACCATACTCCGTTCAAAGACACTTAAATCTTTTGTCTTGCCTGTTCACCCTCTGAATGGCACACATACACTATCCATGTCTCAATTGTCTCCAGGATTAAAAATCATTCTTTAACCTGTCCTGTCCCCTTCATCTACAAGTGACATTAATAAGGGATCATAGCTTTCACTTGGATTCACCTGGTCAGTCTGTCATGGAAATAGCAGGTGTCCTTAATGTTTTGTACACTTAGTGTAAATTGCAAAATAATTATACATTTATGGATTTTGTTATGTAGCCTATTGTTGTCACTTTAATGAACCTGCCTGCAACCCACCCGCCTGGGGACTGTGGGTTATGAGACAATCCCCGCATCACTAGCTTGCATGTTCTGCAGCCTTTTAAAGATAGGGAGAGGATGACTGGGATGCAGTTTGGCATTTATTGTCATGAATCTTGCCCTGGCGACAGTTCTGCAAAGTGGTCACAAGCTGGCACAGGCATAAAGTAATATATGATTTTAAACCTAACCTTAACCCTAACCACACTGCTAATCCTTACCTTAAATTAAGTCCATAAAACACAATTATTTTCCACAAATATTTACAATATAGCCAATTTTTGCTTTGCATCTGCCATATCTTGACGTCAAGCTGCGACTGGGAGAGGGAATGTAAAATCGATAACTAAATAGTTTTGACAATTAACATACTTTTTATTATGAAAAGTACAATATATCCATGTACACATCAGATAGATGCTCTTTCTCTGCTACCTCATTCTAATTCTCTGGTCTAGTATTCCCTGGTTATGTTTAAATTCTCCCTCCTCTATTTCCTCACATCTTCCTCAGACTTCTTTTCCTCTTTCTTTTCCTCCTCCTTACTTTCTCCAACATTTTCCATCTGTTGTATCTTACTGGCCTTCTCTTGCTTCACTACTTTTTTGGCTTTTCCCTTTGTCTTTTTGACCTTCCCTTCCTGAATTCTTTGGACAAGGAGATAAAGTAATGTAAGTTTATGGGTTCTCTTCTCTTGATCTGCAAAATCTAGAGCTATGTGATACTGTAGAAGGACATGTGGCCAATATACCCTTCTTGTATTTCCTCCCACCTGTGGGGCCACTACTGCCATTTCCTGGAGCCGCTTCCTGCCGGTCTGGCTCAGGTTGGTGATGGGGGCCAGGTGAGGCGTTATTGGAAGTTCTCTGTAGCGGACGGAGTGATAATGACAGAGCTGAGAGGAGTCCGAGGCCTTGGGACATTCTCTGGGGAGGGAGGGGCCATAGCAGAGGGCAGGGCCTGTAGGGCTTCAGCCAGGGTCCAGGGTGCTGAGGTCACAAGAGCAGAGAGGCTAGTCTTGCCAGACACAGGACCAGAGACCTTCCCTGGGCTTTGTAGGACCAGAAAGTAAAGGAAAATATCAGGAAAAGGCTATGTTAAAAACAATCTGTAGATATACTTTATAACTACTCTACACATTGCAGATACATGACTACACTCAATAAGTTGGAGTAACTTCCAAAGCTCTGGACATTGTTCTTTTTTTATGACTTGAGGAGCCTGTTCTCGGCTATACTGGTCTGCATTTCTGCCATGCTGTCTATAATTTCAGCCATCTCTCCAGTGCATTTCTTGAATGCCACTTTCAACCTCCAAGTCATTCAGCCAACTGTCCAGGTCTACTGCCTTAAGATCACCTTCACTGCAGTTTCTCTTCATCACTTGGATCAGTGCCCTCACCTGCTCGCCCATCCTCTTGACCTCCCTAGCCACGTCTTCATCCCTCAGTCTCTCCTTCCTCCTCCCCATTTACTTCGCAATCCATCCTCTACAGCATCCCTCATTCTTCTTCTGCCTCTTGGTTGATGTGCTGACCGTCATTGTGCGTCTTCAGACCTTCCTCCAGGTTGAGTTCTATTGAGGTCAGGTTCTCTTTGATCCTCCTCAGACTCTCCTCGTTGGTGTTGGTCCACTGTGTCTTCTTGTCCAGCTGCTGCCTGCAGGGCCGGACAGTGGGGACCACCTCCATCTGGTGTGACACCTTCTTCAGGGCACTCACAGAGACAGGGAGGAGGATGTTGGGCTTGGCCACAATAATCTCAACAGATATAGGGTCAAACCACTGAGATGTGACACGCACACACACAAATTTAAAAGATGCATACCAGTCGATGGTCTTTCAGTGGTCCTTGTGGTTCCTTTGGAGGCTCTGGGCTGTCCTCAGTAGAGGCGTCATTGCCATCATCAAGCTGTGTGTCAGAGAGCTAGCTGGTCATAGTCCATTCTCCACATTCAGTGAAAGAGTTACTCAAAAATGTGTGTGTGTGTGTGCGTGTGTAAGTAGAGAAGAGGAGATAGACAGGTCATCATCCTCTTCCATTTCCCCCACTTCAAACTTGTCACTTTTCCATCCTCAACTTTCAGCGGTGGTGTCCTCTTTTCATGATCCTCATCATCACACTGTGTATCAGAGTCAACATGTCAGACAGAGACCATCCTCCTAACAGTGATGTCACTCAACAAAGACATGGACGGTAGGGTACAACTCTTTTACCTCAGATTCACAGTCAGTGAAGGAGTAGATGGAAAAGTCATCAGAACTGGAGGATGAGATCACGTCATTATATTTTCTCTCTATCAGCCGAGTCACCCTTCCAGACTGAGGAGACAGAGAAAGGCATGTGCTCATGGCAGCCATAGAATACACTGGCATTGACCCTCAAGGAAATGTAGAATATGTAGGCAATCCAACATGGTTGTACAAGTAGTGAGTAATACAAGTGTAACTGAAAATGCAGTTACATGGGTAACTGAAAACTCGCATAACATTAGAGGTGGGGCTAAAGACCTTCCATAGTATAGGATTCTTTAGCATCTCGAATGGATAATTGTCAATTCAACCAAGCCAACCAAAATGGCCATAGATCAATCTGTTGTGTCTAATGGAACAGCAGAGATGACCTGGCTGAGAGGCTCTGGATTGATGTTCTATCCGTCCCTAGATGTCTGGTCCTGCCCACAGCTCACAATGATTGGCTATAAACAGTAAAGAATTAATTATACACTGCTTTGCTCATTGCAGAATGTATAACTAATGTGCATATGTTACTGATTTCAGTTCAAAATGACTTATAGGCTTTATTCTTCTATGCACCTTGCCGGTTGACCACATCACAGAATCAGGGGTGTTTACCCTCATTGGATTCATCCGTCAACACATCACTCAATTTAAAAGGTGATAATATAACAAAAACAGGACAAAACAGACATGTATTGTATATTTACCACATAAGGGCTGCGTCTTAAAGCTCTTTTGATTCTATCATTATTACGATCCATTGCTTTCTGGGGGAAACATTTCCATCAATATTGTATGTATATATATAATATATATATATGTGTGTGAGTGTGTATATACACAGATTTGGATAACATTAAGAGACCACTGCAAAATGATCAGTTTCTCTGGGTTTACTATTTATAGGTATGTGTTTGGGTAAAATGTACATTTTTGTTTTATTCTATAAACTACTGACATTTCTCCCAAATTCCAAATTCAAATATTGTCATTTAGAGCATTTATTTGCAGAAAATTACAACTGATCAAAATAACAAAAACAGATGCGGTGTTGTCAGACCTCGAATAATACTAATATTTTAACTTAGGAAGAGTTCTGAAATCATTATTTGGTGGAATAACCCTGATTTTCAATCACAGCTTTCATGCGTCTTGGCCACCAGTCTTTTACGTTGGTGTTGGGTGACTTTATGCCATCCTGGCTCAAATTCAAGCAGCTTGGCTTTATTTGATGGCTTGTGACCATCCATCTTCCTCTTGATCACATTTCAGAAGTTTAATGGGGTTCAGGTCTGGAGACTGGGCTGGACATGACAGGGTCTTGATCTGGTGGTCCTCCATCCACACCTTGATTGACTTGACTGTGTGGCATGGAGCATTGTCCTACTGGAAAAACCAATCCTCAGAGTTGGTGAACATTGTCAGAGTAGAAGGAAGCAAGTTTTCGTCCAGGACAACCCTGTACGTGGCTTGATTCATGAGTCCTTCACAAAGATAAATCTGCCCGATTCCATCCTCCACCAAATTTCACAGTGGGTGCGAGACACTGGCTTGTAGGCCTTTCCAGGTCTCCGTCTAACCATTAGACGACCAGGTGTTGGGCAAAGCTGAAAATTGTACTCATCGGAGAAGATGACCTTACTCCAGTCCTCTACTATGGTCTTTTGAAAACCTCAGCCAGGCACTTCTTTGCTTCTCATTGATGAAGGGCTTTTTTCTAGCTTTGCACAACTTCAGCCCTGCCCCTAGGAGCCTGTTTCAAACCATCCTCACCGTGCACTTCACCTCAGCTGCATTTGCCATTCTTTTTGTAGGTTAACTGCTTTGTTCAGGGGCAGAACGACAGATTTTTACCTTGTCAACTCTGGGATTCGATCTTGAAACCTTTTGGTTACTAGTCCAACGCTCTAACCACTAGGCTACCTGCCACCCCAATGAACCGCTGTCTTTGAAATGTTAAGGATGGAAGCATCCTGTATCCCTCTGCCAGTAAAGCCCTTATTTTCCTCACTCAAAATGTTCCTTTTCAACTCTTCTGGCATGGTTAATAGTTATTTTTTGATTCCAATTACTTTTGAGGTACAACTAGCACTGATTTAAACATCCAGCTGGTCCTATTGCAAGAGGATAGTGATGACCACAGCAGTGGTTTTTATACTTTTCCTCGTTAAATAAGATTTGGTTCAGGTGATCACCTAATCAGTACCCCATTCAGTAGAATGAGGTGTGCCTGTGTTGGAAATCAACAGACACTGGAATGGAATTTCTGCCATACATGTAGAGATGCTGATTACAGAAACATTTGTTAATTCTTTCCAGAGCTCTATGAGTGTATGTGGTACCCTGTATACAGGTTGGGAAGGCTGTGCACCAAAAGGCCAAAGGTTACCTGCAACAACCTGAGTGAAGAAAGATTATACAGATTAAATCAAATCTGAACACAGTGTATGTAGGGAATTAATGCTTGGTTACGTCATAATACATCGCAAGAGAAAGGCTTGTTTGGAGCCTAACTAGTGGTATTGTCTTCTTCACTGGTTGTAGCTAGCTGATTAATGAAAGTGATGTGCATATTTCCTACTGACTGAGTAATGGTTGTATCGATGGTTGGTTGGATTTTTTTTTTTTACATAGATAGGCTAACAGGATATCAATAGAAAGGAACCATTCCTTGCCCCCCCCAAAATAATTTTGCACTTTGAGTAACAAGCACTAAGGGACCACAATGGAATTCGTTGATTTTATTGCGTTGTCCCTGACACGTTTTATTTTATTAAACTGTTTTATTTTTTTACTAAACTGTCAAATATATCTATCTCACTTTCTATCTAACTCAAATGGGCTGTTGAGAACTCTGATCATCACATTTCAGGCACAAGCCAGCAGGTGGCAGTGTCTTTAAATGCAGCACTGCCTTAGTGCACTTCATGATCTGCACATCAAATAACTTTGGTTGTGAACGTGATTAATAAAAAGTCCATTACATTTGCTTTGGTTTACCAATCTATCTACCCTGTCTTAGTTAAAGTGTTGTGCAATATTGGAGGACAGGTGTCGTAACTGACATTTTTGTATTGTGCTTGATTATCCACTGGTATTAGTTTGACATATGTACTGAGCATCAAAAATCAGTTTTGAAAGATGTGGTGGAAGAATTTAGGGTGAGCTGTTGTAACTTCTCAAGGGATATGTTCTGTGTTGGACTGTGATGTTATGCGTTTCATAGACTACTGGTATGTCTGCGTCCTAACACAAGGCCATTGTGTTCCGGAACTATTGATTTATAGAAAACACTGTTGTGTGAATACAATATGATTTGTATTATCACCTCCCACTATATAAGGGACATGTAACCATTTCATCCTTGCTGTGAAATTAGAGGTGGCTCTCCTCTGCAGCTGCTTGTATTAAATATGTTTATTACATTGTTAAATATAGGATTATCACCACAGCAAGCAAAGTACTTAAAGGTCAGGGCCCTCCGCAAGTCTCACAAAATCATTTTAGACCCAAGCCACCCCTTGTACCCGGACTTTGAACTACTCCCCACTGGGCACAGGTATAGGGCACCCCTCAGCAAGAAAAACAGAACTAGACAAACATTTGTGCCAGGTGTGATATCCCTCCTAAATAGCTCGGGCTGATGTTCCTATCGAATCAGTAAGGCCAGCAGGCTAGTCATTTTTTAAATGTTTTATTGGTATGTAACTTATGAAAGTTGTATTGTAAATTTTGTTTTGTATTTAAATGCCACTTTAAACGTGTACAGGACACTGCATCAAAATTTCCCCATGGGGACAATAAAGTCAGTAAGTAAACCCTGCCTTAATCTTTGAATAGAATTTTCCACAACTGTGGTTCAGAGGTTCAAGAGTTTTACTCCTGAGTTGAGGCTAACGAGTGGCATTGATCCTGTTATTATCATGTAATTTGTTTTGTTTATTGTCAATACATGTCTCAGGTTATCAAAGGATGCCTTCAGTCTTGGAACTACAGTTTTTGGCGATGGGCATGGTAAGTTAGCAAGGAGGGGCTGAGTGACACAAGCTCATCACATACCCCTTCCACCACAAGACAGTGACCCAGATACTCCTCAGCATCGGGCTTCTGGTGCTCCTCTGTGGGGGGATTGAGAAGAGTGTGGGCACTGTTTGGTTCCTCCTCATGTTTCAGCTGCTCTCTATCAGCACAGGGGTGTTGTACACAATTCTGGGGCTGGTAGTGTTTGGTGCATCTGCCCAGAATCAAGTGGAGGGGTTAGTTCCTGTATCCCCCTCCCTTATGGGTATGGCCACAGTGTACTCACTTATGGTTAAGAGCTTTCTTTTTGGGGTCAGCGTACCCATGTTAGCCCTGCCCTGGCTGTTTCTGCTCATAACATTTTTGGTCCCACACACTGTCTTACTCTGTAACGTCATCATCACAGGGCAGGATCTGTATCCTTACTCCAAATAACTGATGCACTCTGCAGTCGCCAGTTTCCTCCCAACACATTGCTACGGCTGGCTTCTGTGTGAAGAAGCAGTGTGGCTTGGCAGGGTCGTGTTTCGGAGGACGCATGGCTCTCGACCTTTGCCTTTCCCAAGTCCGTAGAGGAGTTGCAGCGATGGGACAAACTGTAACTACCAATTGGATGTCACAAAAAAAAATTTAAAAGCACCAAAACATTTGTATAATTAATTGGTCATTGTGCACAGTAAAGAGAAGCCATAAATTACTACATAGTCTAAGTATAGCAAATCAATTATTATGATTTATTTACAATTGCATGTCTTCAAGTTATACTGTTTATTTACAAATAGCTATTTTGCATAAACAACTTGATCAAGTGGTAAAAGTAATGTAACAGGTCATGATGGAACACGTTATTCATTATCAGTAATGGCCTCTCATCTTTTTAAGTGGGAGAACTTGCACAATTGGTGGCTGACTAAATACCTTTTTGCCCCACTGTATCTGATCTAAAAACAATAATCATAAACATTAGTTATGCATTCTGCAATGAGAAAAGCAGTGTTTAATTCGTTCTTTACTGTTTACAGCCAATCATTGTGAGCTGTGGGCAGGACCAAACATCTGGGGATGGAGCATCAATCCAGAGCCTCTCAGCCAGGTCATCTCTGCTATTCCCATAGAGACACAACAGATAGATCAATCTGTTGATTCATATGACCATTTTGGTTGGCTTGGTTGAATTGACAATCATCCATTCAAGATGCTAAAGAATCATATACTATGGAAGGTCCTTGAGAGTAAATGCCAGTGTATTTCTGTCTCCTCAGTCTGGAAGGGTGACTCGGCTGATAAAGAGAATATGATGAGGTGAACTCGTCCATCATGTACTCTGGCTTGCACCCAGCAATCATGTTAATTTTAATGACCTCTCGTCTTGGAGGATAAATGATGCGTCTAGTGCTTTCTCAGTACTCAGGGTGGGTGGACCGTCTTCCTTCTCTATTGATGTAGGGTCATACAGGACATCAATGTTCAGGGGCACAACTTTCATTGGGACAGGGAGACATACCCCCATGAGGGCCATGAGGACGCAGTTGGGTTGGCTGTTTGGACTATTTATCTGACCGGATGGGGAAAAACCCACTTCTAAAACCAAAGTTGTCCCTTGTTCTTATCCAGGACTGATGCTCTAGCATCAGACATGTCTAGAAGTGGGTGCCAGCCCCTTCCGTATGTTTCACCCGAGCAAGATAAGGAGAATGTGTGACACAGTGATGGTAGATTTTCCTAACCAAACATCCCGTTATGTTCAGCATGAGGACTCAACACACATTTAAAGCATATTTGTCACGTTCTGACCTTAGTTCCTTTGTTTTTGTCTTCGTTTTAGTATGGTCAGGGCATGAGTTGGGGTGGGTAGACTATGTTTGTTTTTCTATGTTGGTTTTTGAGTTTGGACTGGTATAGTTCTCAATCAGAGGCAGTTAGTTGTCTCTGATTGAGAATCATACTTAGGTAGCCTTTTTCCACCTGTGTTTCGTGGGTGTTTATTTTCTGTTTTGTGTGTCATCACTAGACAAGACTGTTTCGTTTGTTCGTTCTTCCTAGTTGTTATTTTGTTTAGTGTTCAGTTTTGATTATATTAAATATCATGAACACTTACCACGCTGCACCTTGGTCCTCACCTTCTTCCACCGACGACGGCCGTTACAATATTATTTATTTTTATTTGACCTTTATTTAACTAGGCAAGTCAGTTAAGAACAAATTCTTATTTACAATGACGGCCTACTCTGGCCAAACCCGGACAGAGCTGGGCCAATTGTGCACGGCCCTATGGGATTCCCAATAACGGCCAGATGTGATACAGCCTGGATTCGAACCAGGGACTGTAGACTGAGATGCAGTGCCTTAGACCACAGCGCCACACATAAACATATTACCACTTAACTACACTATAAAGCCCACTTAAAGCTGTGACATACTGCAGTGTATCACAGTTATTTTCAACCACAATAAGGTTGGAGTAAGGATAGAGATCCCCCCTGCTATGATGGGGTTGCAGAGGAAGAGAGTGTGGGACCAAAAGTGTTACTATAACCAGAAACAGCCAGGCCAGGGCTAACATGGGTGATTATGAGAAAGCCCTTAACCATAAGTGAGTACACTGTGGCCATACCCATAAGGGAGGGGGATACAGGAACTAACCCCTCCACTTGATTCTGGGCAGATGCACCAAACAGTACCAGCCACACGATTGTGTGCAACACCCCTGTGTTGATAGAGAGCAGCTGAAACACGAGGAGGAACCAAACAGTGCCCACACTCTTCTCAATCCCACCACAGAGGAGCACCAGAACCCCAATGCTGAGGAGTATATGGGTCTCTGTCTGGTGGTGGAAGGAGTATGTGATGAGCTTGTGTAAAGCAAAGGAAGAGAAGTAGATTAAACGGAAATTATCGGGTTGACAGACATCAGCGGCATTGATGTGTTGTGCTCTAGCTTGCTGCTGTAGCCTACTGGCACCATCTGTTACGTCATTAACGTTAGCTACACGTTGTAGAAAGCTAGATAACGTTACAACAGTCCCATTCAAAGTAGCTAGCTACCGAGCATGATTCTTGAGTTACTCAACCCCTCCTTGCTAACGTACCATGCACCATTGGCAAAAACTGTAGTTCCAAGACTTTAGACATCCTCTGATAAACCGAAATATGTAGTGACTGCAAACAAAACTGATGATACTATAACGACAGCAACAATGTCACTTGGTAGCCTGAACTCAGGAGTAAAACTCTTGAACCTCTGAACCACATCTTTCTAAACTATTCGGGTGATCATGTTGATGCTCAGTACAGTGCATACTTGTCAAACTACTAGAGGATAATCAAGCACAATACAAAATGTCAGTAACGACACCTTTCCTCCAATATTGCACAACACTTTAGCCAAGACTTGAGAAGCTAGCTTGCTAAACCAAAACAAATGTACTGAACTTCCGCATTTGGATTAATCACTTTCACAACTACAAAGATACTGTTGCGCAGATCATGAAGTGCGTTAAAGGCAGTGCTGCATTTAAAGACACTTCCTTCCACCTGCTGGCTTGTGCCTAAAATGTGATGACCAAGGAGTCCTCAACAGCTCATGTGAGTTAGATAGAAAGTGAGATATATATATTTGATTGGACAGTTTAATAAAATAATAAAACCCGTTTAATTAAATAAAACGTGTCAGGCCAGGGACAACACAATAAAGTAAACGGCTTCCATTATGGTCCCTTAATGTTACTCAAAGTAAAACAATAATACAACAAAATATTTGGCAAGGAATGGTTTCTTCCTATTGATATCATGTTGGCCTATCTATGTAAAACGTCCAACCAACCATCGATACAACCATTACTCAGTTAGTAAGATATAATAAGCACATCACGTTCGTTATTGAGCTAGAACCAGTTAAAAGATGATCCCACCAGTCCGGCTCCAAACAAGCGTTTTTCTTGTGACGTATTAAGCGCAGTCATAAAGCTGTGACCCAAAATGACGTAACCATGCATTAATTCACTACATAAACGGTGTTCAGATTTGATTTAATCTGTACAATAGTTTTCTTCACTCAGGTTGTTGCAGGTAATCTTTGGCCTTTTGGTGCACCTCCTTCCCAACATATATATATTATATATACATATATAGGGAATAGGGTGCCATTTGGGATGCCAACTTTGTGTGTGTGTCTGTGTGTTAGGATGTGTTTTGAGTCAAATAATTGATGGAAATTTTTCCCCCAGAGAGAAAGATGGATCGTAATGATGAGAGAATCAAAAGAGCTTTAAGACGCCGTCCTTATGTGGTAAATATCAAATATTTCTTTGTTTTGTCCTGTTTTTGTTATATTATCACATTTTAAATTGAGTGTTGTGTTGACAGTTGAAACCAGTGAGGGTGAACACCCCTGATTCCTTGTTGTGGCCAACCGGCAAGGTGCACAGAAGGCCACAGCCTGTAAGTCATATCTGACCTGAAACAAAAACACATACACATTAGTTATGCATTCTGCATGTACAAACTGCAGTTCTCAGAATTAAAGCAAATGCAGATATCCCTATCTAACCTCATTGAATGCTGTCTTGACAGTCTACTTCAGTGCAGACCCCTCAGATCCACAAAAGGCCTGTAAGTCACATTCAAATTCAACCACATAACAGTCCTTATATTATTTATTGATACACAATTCAAGGCCAAAATGAGCAAAGCAGTGTTGAATTCATTCTTTACTGTTAACAGCCAATCATTGTGAGCTATGGGCAGGACCAGACATCTGGGGATGGATGGAGCATCAATCCAGAGCCTCTCAGCCAGGTCATCTCTGCTGTTCCCATAGAGACACAACAGTTAGATCAATCTGTTGATTCATATGGCCATTTTGGTTGGCTTGGTTGAATTGACAATTATCCATTCGAGATCTTTAGCCCCACCCCTAATGTTATGGGAGTTGCATTTATTGCATTTTCAGTTACCCATGTATTACTCACTACTTGCACAACCATGTTGGATTGCCTACATATTCTACATTTCCTTGAGGGTCAATGCCAGTGTATTCTATGGCTGCCATGAGTACATGCCTTTCTCTGTCTCCTCAGTCTGGAAGGGTGACTCGGCTGATAGAGAGAAAATGTGATGACGTGATCTCATCCTCCAGTTCTGATGACTTTTCCATCTACTCCTTCACTGACTGTGAATCTGAGGTAAAAGAGTTGTACCCTACGGTCCATGTCTTTGTTGAGTGACATCACTGGGAGGAGGATGGTCTCTGACTAGTTGACTCTGATACACAGTGTGATGATGAGGATCATGAAAGGAGGACACCAAAGCTGAAAGTTGAGAATGGAAAGGTGACAAAGCTTGATGTGAGGGATATGGACCAGGATGATGATCTGTCTCTCCACTCCTTCGATGAGTCAGACTTCCTGGTAAGTTCTGCATATTAAATATTTTTGGGGGATTGGAAATGATGCAGACAATTACTTATTGAGTGTAGTCATGTATCTGCAATGTGTATAGAGTAGTTATAAAGTATTTCTACAGATTGTGTTGAACATAGCACTTGATATGATATGTTACTTTCTGATATGTTACTTCCTGATATGTTACTTTACTTTCTGGTCCTACAGAGCCCAGGGAAGGTCTCAGGTCCTGTATCTGTCAAGAATGGCCTCTCTCCTCTTATGACCTCAGCACACCGGACACTGGCTGAAGCCCTACGGGCCCTGCCCTCTGCTGTAGGCTCTCCCTACCCAGTAAATGTTCCAAGGCCTCGGACTCCTCTCAACCCTGTCATTATCGCTCTGCCCCGAACAGAGAACTTCCCATACCGCCACAGCCCTCGCCTGGCTCCCATCACCAACCTGAGTGAGACCGGCAGGAAGCTGCTCCAGGAAATGGCTGGAGTGGCCCCACAGGTGAGAGGAAATACAAGAAGGGAATATTGGCCGTAAGTCCTTCTATAGTATAGTATAGTATAGTATAGCTCTAGGTATAGTAGCTCAAGAGAAGAGAAAACCCATAAACTTACATTACTTTATCTCCTTGTCCAAAATATTCAGGAAGGGAAGGTCAATAAGAAAAAGAAGGGCAAGGCCAAAAAGGAATTGAAGCAAGAGAAGGCCAGTAAGATGCAACAGATGGGAAATGTTGGAGGAAGTAAGGAGGAGGACAAGAAAGAGGAAAAGAAGAGTCTGAGGAAGAGGTGAGGAAATAGAGGAGGGAGAAGTGGAACATAACCAGGGAATACTAGACTAGAGAATTATAGCAATAGAATGAGGTAGCAGAGAAAGAGCAGCTATCTGATGTGTAAGTGCAAACTTAAGCAATAAGGCACGAGGAGGTGTGATATATGGCCAATATATCACGGCTAAGGGCTGTTCTTAAGCACGACGCAACACGGAGTGCCTGGATACAGCCCTTAGCCATGGTATATTGGCCATATACCACAAACCCCCGAGGTGCCTTATTGCTATTATTAACTGGTTACCAACTTAATTAGAGCAGTAAAAATACATGTTTTGTCATACCCGTGGTATACGGTCTGTTATAAACTGGGTGGTTCGAGCCCTGAATGCTGATTGGCTGACTGCAAACTCTCCTTCCAGACTCATATCAAACATCTCCAATCGAAAATCAAATCAAGAGTCGGCTTTCTATTCCGCAACAAAGCCTCCTTCACTCACGCCGCCAAGCTTACCCTAGTAAAACTGACTATCCTACCGATCCTCGACTTCGGCGATGTCATCTACAAAATGGCTTCCAACACTCTACTCAGCAAACTGGATGCAGTCTATCACAGTGCCATCCGTTTTGTCACTAAAGCACCTTATACCACCCACCACTGCGACTTGTATGCTCTAGTCGGCTGGCCCTCGCTACATATTCGTCGCCAGACCCACTGGCTCCAGGTCATCTACAAGTCCATGCTAGGTAAAGCTCCGCCTTATCTCAGCTCACTGGTCACGATGGCAACACCCATCCGTAGCACGCGCTCCAGCAGGTGTATCTCACTGATCATCCCTAAAGCCAACACCTCATTTGGCCGCCTTTCGTTCCAGTACTCTGCTGCCTGTGACTGGAACGAATTGCAAAAATCGCTGAAGTTGGAGACTTTTATCTCCCTCACCAACTTCAAACATCAGCTATCTGAGCAGCTAACCGATCGCTGCAGCTGTACATAGTCTATTGGTAAATAGCCCACCCATTTTCACCTACCTCATCCCCATACTGTTTTTATTTATTTACTTTTCTGCTCTTTTGCACACCAATATCTCTACCTGTACATGACCATCTGATCATTTATCACTCCAGTGTTAATCTGCAAAATTGTAATTATTCGCCTACCTCCTCATGCCTTTTGCACACATTGTATATAGACTCCCCCTTTGTTTTCTACTGTGTTATTGACTTGTTAATTGTTTACTCCATGTGTAACTCTGTGTTGTCTGCTCATACTGCTATGCTTTATCTTGGCCAGGTCGCAGTTGCAAATGAGAACTTGTTCTCAACTAGCCTACCTGGTTAAATAAAGGTGAAATAAAAAAAATAAAAAATATCAGACCGTATACCACAGGTATGACAAAGTATTTAATTTTACTGCTCTAATTACGTTGTAAACCAGTTCATAATAGCAATAAGAAACCTTGGGGGTTTGTGGTATATGGTCAATATACCACGGCTAAGGGCTGTATCCAGGCACTCCGTGTTGTGTTGTGAGTAAGAACAGTCCTTAGCTGTGGTATATTGGCCATATACCACACCCCCTCGTGCCTTTTTGCTTAAATATACCACGTCTTTCAGCCAATCAGCTTTCAGGGATCGAACCACCCAGTTTATAATACTATTTATTTTCCTGTGGTTTTTGATTGACAGGTTTCTTCAGTGGCTGCTGCCCAAACTGAGATGTTCAAAGAAATAATGGCCAACTATTACTTCTACCACACACACACACACACATAGAATTTGAGTATTGGTTATTCCTACAACACACACAAACGTAATTTCAGAGACAGGAACTATGATTAGCAAAATACATATATTGGTTTCATTCTTATATTTTGAGACATGCAGCATTATTTAAAAAATATTGATCCCCATACAGCCTATGATAATGAGTTGGATTGACATGCTTAGGCCTGAAAATATAGCCAGGAGAAGCAGGGTCAACACCTCTACTCATGTCATAAGTGCCATGACATCTTTAGTAACCACAGAGAGAGAGATAAGACCTCTGTCTCCACAGTCTCATCCAAAGGACAGCACCAACCTTAGGGCAGTGTCACTGGTATTGGGGTCTTAGGTCTCATTTGGACAAAGGGAAGAGAAGAGGCCCTTTACTGGTCTCCTTGAAATATCTGGTCTCCCACACAGAAATGGAAATCTACACCTGTTTAGACCCTGGAGGATATGGCTTCAGATGAAAGACAGCAGAGATGCAGAACGTAAAAGGTTCAAACACATTGATATGCAAATTCAGGACCATTGTACACTGAATGAAGCATGCATCTGGTCTGAAGCATGTCAAAAGAGTAGAAATGAACTGGGACTGGAGGAATACATCACATTTAAACTAAATTAGCATGTATCTGATGTAGCTACACTCATCTGTACTTGAATTGTGCTGTTTGAAACGTTAATTTCCAATAAAGCTTTTTAAATTCCAATTATTTGTGTCAGACAGATTTTTGTCTAAATTAATTACATCAGGGGTTGTTAAACTTTTTACATCAAGGGAATATTATTGTACTGATATTATCTTACCTGTTATCACTGGGGGGGGGGGGGGGGGGGGGGTTTATTCTGCTGCTCTGGACTGTATCCCACGGTAGGTGGCGGTAGTGAACCAATAAATAGTTGTATTGCTCGCCAGAAACCCAACCAGGCTGGCAGACAGTTGTTACCATGCAACGAGCAGACGCTTGTGAAAAGTACTAGCTACAAAATTGGCTAGCTAGTAAATTGCCTGCTGCAAACCATCTTTCTTCTAGATACATAGCGCGCGTGTGTATGTTGCTAGTTAAGCTAACGTTAGCTTCCTATTTAGCTAAGAATAATATTTATTAAGCCACCAACTGCAGCATAGCTAGCTAACCTAGCTAGCAAGCATCAATACATAAGTTCCCAACGTAACAACATGGCAGACGGCTGGAGCACTGACACGGGAGAAGCTGTCTATCGTTCCCGGGATGCTGTCAAAAACCTTAAAATAAAGTAAGTTGGCGTTTGTTTGGCTTTTAGTCCTTGCATTGCCATACAAGCAAGACACTGTCGTTAGCTAACGTTAGCTCTCAAAGCAGATGATGATAAACACCCAGTATATTGCTTGACCTGATCCCTGAGTTTGCCATGAAAACATGGCATTTAGCTAGCTAGAATCCTGTTTACTTTGTTTATATTTACAATGGTGTTTACAGGATCCGTATTCAGAGAGTCACCTCCACAGCAGCCCTCTCCCAACACCTTCAGCAGCAGGTTTGGACTCAACAGGAGAGGGGAGGCATTGAGCTGGACACCCTCAACTCACAGTCTCAATCAGGTATTAACACTGTTTTGAAACAGAAAGATGATGTGAAAAATAAAGATGATGTTAGATGCTTCTTAGTTGAGTAGATGTTATTTTCGTGGTGGCTAGATATGGACCACAACATCTTGGTTTTGTTTTCAGCTGGAGATGATGATGAGGAGTTAGTGGTAGGCTGGCAGGAGAAGCTGTTCAGTCAGGTAGGTCCTCTACCAGTGTCCTTATAACAGATAAGACTTTACTGTTTAGGATAGTTTGATGTTGCATGGTAAGGTGCGTGTGTGTGTGTGTGCAGTATGAAGTGGATTTGTTCCAGAGTGAGTCAGTATGCCAGACTCCACTGGAGAGACAATACCACACAGAGATCATGGCTCAGGAGCGGACCAGGGGCAGACGGAACCGCAGGATTTTTACCTACACCGATTTTGACCGCTTCACCAATTGGGAAGGGGTGAGTTTCTACTGATTCTCCATTTCATTAATGTTTTTCAAAACAATCCATCCTGGACAGATGTAATTCCTCAAGAGGAGTGGGTTGTCCAGTATTGTAGTAGCATTTACTTAATTTCTGTCCCAAAGAAACGTAATTGTTTTAAAGCTGTTTTTGATGTACTCACTACAGCATTCCCAGAGTATGGTGACGCAGTTCAAGTCCAACCCTACTTTCCTGGCAGAAAGGATGGCCAATGTCAGACACAGACGACAGGACAGACGCCCAGTGTAGGTCCCTGTTACTCACCAAAGTGAATTATTATTATTAAAGTGAATGAAATTGAACCAACATTGAAGCATGATGTGCTGTTTTGAAGACAAACAGTGTACCGGTATGTTCACATTACACCATACCCTTGTATGCAAAATGTGTTTGTGGTATTCTGTTGGTCTGCAGTGACAGCACCATCCCCAAGTCCAGGCTGATTACCTGGGAGCCCTCGGAGGACTTTGTGAAGACCAGCCACATGGTCAACACACCTGTACAGACCATGCACATCATGGGGGACCTGGGACCACCGGGGAAGTGAGTAGAACAAGGGGAAAAACCACTATGTAGCCTATACACTTATTACACTGCTTTATATGTAATAACTTTGAAGTAGATTCCAATTCAGGCATTGAAAAGTGGCATTTTATTCTTGTATTTCTCAGACTTGGCCAAAAGGAGAAGGAATGCTTGTTGTGCACAATAAGAGCAGATGGAAATGGAGTGGTTACCATCAAACCAGACTTCAACCAAGCCAAGGAGCCCTACAGGCAAGTGACCCGCACCCGCTGAAGTCAAAATGTTTTACCCCTAGCTCAAGTAAGGGTCACTGACTTGGTAGCAGAATACATACAGTACAAGTCATGGACTGTGTTATGATGCTGTGTGTTTGTGCCCAGAGTTGAGACGGAGGGGGAGAAGAGGGAGGTGTGGCGTCTAACCCTGGAGAACGTGTCAGAAGGCATCAGACCAGAGGAGAAGGAACGGGAACAGCGCATGTATAAAGATGTGAGTGACTGAGTGTGTAGTGTTATTCACTGTTGGTGCACTGTAACAATACTTGTATTATAGTTCATCCCAAAATCAAAACTTGGAAGATGTTTTTGTATCCCAAAGTGGCCTCATGTCAGATTTGTCCTTATGCATGTACATACAGTACACTGATGAAATATTATTATAGCCTTTCAGGCAGGTTAGAGTCTTTTCTATGACGATGACCTCCTCTCTTTTTCTCCTTTCAGCTTTATGTACGTCATAAAGACTACCTCAACAGCTTGGTTGGCCAGGACTTTGAAATGGTATGTATGTAGTCTGTGACAGATCCTTAACATAAGTTGTTTAATCAGCAAAGGTCACCTGCGGTATTAGCTCAGTATTTGGTCATTCAAATACGCACTAATGCTCAGAAACCCATACATTTCAGGTGTTTTGGTGAAACGCCAAGTCAATGTATGAAATTATGTGATGGATTAAGTCTGTGTTTGTGTCCTTCAGCCACCCCCTGGAATTCTGCGTCTGTTGGTGAATGGAGAAATAGGTCAGTAATGGGAGAGACAGTTATAATATGACTTTTCAATATACTGTATTTTAAAATAGGCACTTCCTTAGGTCTCCTGTAGTGACAATTTCTCTGCTCTCCAGACTCAGCCAAAGGCTTTGAATATGACAACTTATACGTCCACTTTTTCCTGGAGCTGCCCCACAGTGAGTCAAAATAAACGTTCAACTTTATAGAGAAAAATATCCCACTTCTTACACATATTGTCAATATACTGTATTTCTTTTACATCATTTAACTTTGTAAGCTCTATATACAACTAAATTCCTGTCTCTTTAGAGAATATAGCTGGTTGTTTTTAATAAGTTGTTTTCAACTAACCCTACCTTCCCTGTTCTGCCTAGATTGGTCCACTCTGCCATTCCACTCTCTCTCTGGCGTGACTCAGACATGTCGCACAAAGACCATAGGAAAGGTGGGGACATACTTCAGGTCTTCACATTAATCTATGTTCTTATTAGAGACATAGGCAAATATCTGAACATGCTTTTATTATGCTTGCAGGACGACGTGGCTTTCTTCAGCTACCCATTCAGCTTTGAGGCATTCTTCAGGAGAGAGGATGAGACAGAGGGTGAATTTGCATTGTAATTCCCTCTTTCCACATTTTGTTACGTTTCAGCCTTAATCTAAAATGGATGAAATATTTTTTCCCCTAATCGATCTACACACAATACCCCATAATGACAAAGTGAAAACCGATCCTATGCATATCCTTTGCTATGAGACTCGAAATTGAGCTCAGTTGCATCCTGTTTCCATTGATCGTCCTTGAGATGCTTCTACAACTTGATTTGAGTCCTCCTGTCGTATATTGAATTGATTGGACTTGATTTGGAAAGACACACACCTGTCTATATAAGGTCCCACAGTTGACAGTGCATGTCAGAGCAAAAACCAAGCCATAAGGTGGAAGGAATTGTCCGTAGAGCGCCGAGACAGGATTGTGTCGAGGCACAGATCTGGGGAGGGTACCAAAACATTTCTGCAGCATTGAAGGTCCCCAAAAACACAGTGGCATCCATCATTGTTAAATGGAAAAAGTTTGTAACCCCCAAAACTCTTCCAAGAGCCGGCCGCCTGGCCAAACTGAGCAATCGGGGACGAAGAGCCTTGGTCAGGGAGGTGACCAAGAACCCTATGGTCACTCTGACAGAGCTCCAGAGTTCCTCTGTAGAGATGGGAGAAACTTCCAGAAAGACAACCATCTCTGCAGCACTCCCCCAATCGGGCCTTTATGGTAGAGAGGCCAGATGGAAGCCACTCATCAATAAAAGGCACATGACAGCCCGCTTGGAGTTTGCACCTAAAGGACTCTAAGAGCATGAGAGACAAGATCCTCTGGTCTGATGAAACCAAGATTCAACTCTTTGGCCTGAATGCCAAGCGTTGAAACCAAGATTCAACTCTTTGGCCTGAATGCCAAGCGTCACGCCTGGAGAACACCAGGCACCGCTCATCACCTGGCCAAGCGTGGCTCAGACTGGGCAAAGGTTAACCTTCCAACAGGACAACGACCCTAAGCACACAGCCAAGACAACGCAGGAGTGGCTTAGCCAAAGCCCGGACTTGAACCTGATTGAACATCTCTGGAGAGACCTGAAATTAGCTGTGCAGCAACGCTCTCCATCCAACCTGACAGAGCTTGAGAGGATCTGCAGAGAAGAATGAGAGAAATTCCCCAAATGCAGGTATGCCAAGCTTGTGGCGTCATACCCAAAAAGACTTGGCTGTAATTGCTGCCAAAGGTGTTTAAACAAAGTACTGAGTAAATAGTTATGTAAATGTGATATTTATTTTTTTATTTTTTTTATTTAGAAACATTTCTAAAGCCCTGTTTTTACTTTTTCATTATGGGGTATTATGTGTAGATTGATGAGGGGGGAAAACGATTTTATCCATTTTAGAATAAGGCTGTAACATAACAAAATGTGGAAAAGGTGAAGGGGTCTGAATACTTTACAAATGCACTATTATATTGTATTTGTATCAAAATAAATATTTTGTTTATATTGTATTCCTAAACATAATTATTGTATTTGTGCCAGGCGTTTTCAGGGCTCCATGCATTTTATCACAACATTTCTTCATATGGCATTTCTTTCATTTTCCTGCTAATTATTTTGTCATAGAATCCCTCCCCCAATGGCCAGTTCTGTACTTCAAAGTCCTCTCCCTGGACTTCTGGCAGCGCTACAGAAATGAAGGCTATGGCTACCTGGTCATTCCTTCCACCCCTGGTAAGATGTGTATAGAGCATGGTGCTGTTCAATGACAGTCGGAATTGTTTTCTGAAAGTAGCTTAAATGATGATCTACTCTGGCTGTGTGTGTCTGTATCCCATAGGCAAGCATACAATAACATGTCATACGTGGAGACCGCTCCAGACGGGAACAGTGTCAGAACTGAGACGCTTCTTCATTGGTGGATCCCCTGAGCTGGAGGACTACAGTTACGTCAGAGTCCCAGGAACCTTCAAGGTACAATGAAAATACTGCAATTCTCTGAATAAAGTCCTGAAAACACCGACTTCGAAGATAAGTATTTAAATACAAGTCTAGCTAACACTGTCTGTGTAGGGAGAGCGGCTGAGTCGCTTTGGCTTCCGCACACAGACCACAGGCAGCGTCACCTTCAACCTCCATTGTATCCAGCACGCCAGGTGAGTCTGGTTTAAGTCAAGACTTTCTGTTGGTTGCACAGATGAAAATACCACATTGAATATTTACAGATTATTTATGAGGGGTCTACAGTATTATGTTCTTTTGGTATGGGGTAAAGCAGCAGAATGAAAAAGGTTCAGACTTCTAGAGATCTGGATTCTTTCCATTTGGGCCATATTTTCTGTTGTTTGTTTGACATCACTCTGCTTGTCTTTTGTGAAGGGCATTTGTTGATGCCAGCACCCTGAAGAAGAGGAGGCAGAGTGTTCTAGACCAGCTGGGAGGCTTCAGTCAGCAAGGTTCTGTCTATAATGTCCTGGGTAAGGAATGTAATGTCCAAATACAAATCATTGAGAAAGAATAACAAAATGTCAAGATGCTGGTACACAATATGCTGAGTGAAAGAAAATAAGTAGTCTGGTAAACAATCGATTTGTGCTCTAATTGGCAGAGGCATTCCAGAGGGCCAGGAGACGGATGCAGGAGGCCAGAGAGAGTCTTCCCAGAGACCTCATAAACACTACAGCCCAACAAAACTCTGAGTCCACTGCATAGACACGTACATGGTTTACATACAGTAGGCAGCACAGTATTCACCTGTAAGAAAATGCTGAGGAAATTCCATCTCCCTGTTCAACAGCCGTCTGTTTTTGTTCTGTAATTTTGTAATTATTACTATGCATGTACACTTGTATAGACTGAATATATCAAACATTAGGAACACCTTGGACCACCCCCCTTTTTTACCGAGACAGTCTAAATTCGTCGGGGCATGGACTCTATAAGGTGTTGAAAGCATTTCACAGGGATGCTGGCCCATGTTGACTCCAATGCTTTCCACAGTTGTGTCAAGATGGCTGGATTTCATTTGGGTGGTGGACCATTCTTGATACACACTGGAAACTGTTAAGCGTGAAAAACCCAGCAGCGTTGCAGTTCTTGACACAAACCAGTGCACCTGACACTACCATACACCGTTCAAAGGCACTTAAATGTTTTTGTCTTGCCCATTCACAATCTGAACGGTACACAAATACGATCCATGTCTCAATTATCTCCAGGCTTAAAACTTCTTCTTTAACCTGTCCCCTCCCCTTCATCTACACAGATTTGAAGTGGATTTAAAAGTAACATCAATAAGGGATCCTAGCGTTCACCTTCATTCACCTGGTCAGTCTATGTCATGGAAAGAGTAGGTGTTCTTAATGTTTTGTATACTAATTTTCTATGTGCTTCTGATACAGTATTTTAAGAGCGACTTTATAGCGCGGTGTCAGATGATAAAGTATTTTCCATGTCTTGTTATCATAGTTTGTCAATTGATTTTATAATAAAACTGAGATATACCTATTTTAGATTCACATCTTTAAAAAGTAAAATGTCTTTGAGGCTTTCTATACCTTCTTTTCCCATGTTTTATATGAAACATTACTCTGCTATCATTTAGTCAAATACATGTTTACCTTTGGGAGAAATGAGATGAGCACAGGTCTACCTAGTAAAGTCCAGGTTGTATCAAGCCTGTACTGGCATAAGATGAGACTCGTCACTCTTCTCCTCTCTCCTCTTTTCACCCTATGGTGTGTGCAGCTCACTGCTGAGCGTGCCTCAATCCCATGTGTAGCAAAGTGTCCGAGAGGAGTGAGGGTGCCAGGAAACTGTCAGTGCTGGCGCTCCCCTCTGCCCGTCTGGACATCTGCTGCACCTGTCTCAGTCACTAGCCCTGCTGGCACCGCCACAGAGTGGCCTGGCGCTGGCCATGGTGTGAACATGGTCTGTCTCCCTCTCCTAAGTAAACTTTATACATTACAAACATCTATAGTTGGTTGTCCTGATGGATACTTGCTAGCAATATAATGCAGGCAGTGAAGTGTATATATGTATATATTACCAGTCAAAAGTTTGGACTCACCTACTTATTTAAGGGTTTTTCTTATTTTTTTTTACTATTTTCTACATTGTAGAATAATAGTGAAGACATCAAAACTATGAAATAACACATATGGAATCATGTAGTAACCAAAACAGTGTTAAACAAATCAAAATGTATTTGAGATGTGAGATTCTTCAAAGTAGCCACCCTTTGCCTTGATGACAGCTTTGCACACTCTTGGCATTCTCCCAACCAGCTACATGAGGTAGTCACCTGGAATGCATTTCAATTAACAGGTGTTGGCGTTTAAGCCAATCAGTTGTTGTGACAAGGTAGGAGTGGTATACAGAAGATAGCCCTATTTGGTAAAAGACCAAGTCCATATTATGGCAAGAACAGCTCAAATAACCAAAGACAAACGACAGACCATCATTACTTTAAGACATGAAGGTCAGTCAATCCAGAAAATGTTAAGAACTTTTAAAGTTTCTTCACAAGTGCAGTCGCAAAAACGATCAATCACTGTGAGGAAACTGTCTCATGAGGACCACCACAGGAAAGGAAGAACCATAGTTACTTCTGCTGCTGAGGATAAGTTCATTAGAGTTACCAGCCTCAGAAATTGCAGCCCAAATAAATGCTTCACTGAGTTCAAGTAACAGACGCATCTCAACATCAACTGTTCAGAGGAGATTGCATGATTAAGACCTTCATGGTTGAATTGCTACAAATAAACCGATACTAAAGGACACCAATAAGAAGACTTGCTTGGGCCAAGAAACATGAACAATGGACATTCGACCGGTAGAAATCTGTCCTTGGTCTGATGAGTCCAAAGAGATTTTTGGTTCTAACCGCTGTGTCTTTGTGAGACGCAGAGTAGGTGAACGCAGGCTCTCCGCATGTGTAGTTCCCACCGTGAAGCATGGAGGAGGAGGTGTGATTGTGTGGGGGAGCTTTTTTCTCATTCTGGTTTTTTTAATGCTCAGAATTTGCTTAAAACTGCATCAAAACCTCAGGAAAGGCGACAGGGTATTCATGCATTTCTTTCCATCGATTCAAATCCATTAAAAAAAATCTAAACTCATTGACGCATGGCCTTTTCTGAATCCAGTCACTGTTAATGAACAGGGTCAGCATAGGTGTCGCTGCTTTGCTAAGCTTTTGATGCATTGAGCCGATTTCATATTATGCGTATGCGTATTGCCTAAATGTCTGGGCACATTTGGGCGAGTCTACATAATTTGTCACTCGCATCCCTTCAACTGAACAAAGCTAGCTAGTAAAAATAACCTGACAAATAGACACTACTATACTGCACCTCTAAAATTTTCCAAGTTGTAATAATGAAACGAACGTGCCATTTGGAGGGTTTGAAGAGTGGCTCCTCAAATGTAATTACATTTATGACGAGACTGAGGCAGCATACAAGATGTGACTTTATTCATGACAGGCAAGGCAACCAACATCTCCCTCACTGCTAGCTGTAGGGCATGCGAACAGTGAGTACTGGACTGTCCACTTGTCTGAAACCATCATTAACAATTAATACTTACCCTGACTTTTACACATCTTGGTAATTTTACCTTTGCTTTGTGGCCTATGGAGAATGGAGCTTCTCCTGCCACTCAGTGCGGGCCTGAACCTTGGCTTCAACAAGATAGTTGCAACTAACTACAGTACACTATAACCATTGTATGTGCGTGGCTGCCCTGCTGTGTGCATGCAGAATAAAATAATGGACATGGGGGTCCTGCCCTGTCTTCTACAACACTCACACAGAGGTTCAGCAGACGAATGGACTTAATTTACAAGGTAGGCCTAAATGCATTTTTCTTTACAATCTGCAGGTTAAGCTTTTGTTGAATCATGAGGAGGATAGACAACATCCCTTTGAATGCATTTGACTTATCAAGATATAATTCATTTTTGATGGGCCACTTTTTACGTTTTGAACTGCGTTATCAGGCAAATTTCGTAAGAACCTTATTTATTATATGTGTGCAATAATATTTCACATAATAATGTGTGTGTGTGAGTGAGTAATCACCCCGGTTATGCCCTGGACACCTGCCCAGTGTTTAACGACCCAGAGGTCAAAATCAGTGCCACCTATCAGTTGTAACTGTGGATGCGACATCGTTCTATGGCTGAGCTGAGCAGTGTGTCATTTTGTCGGATGATGTGAAATATCCCGCCATCAGAGGCTATTGCTCGTGTTTCTTGGCTACATTGGTATCTACATTTGGTGAAAATTGTTTGTTAATAGCCTATGTCACTCTGGTTGTTCGATCTTCTGTATCTGTTGTATGGTGAACTTGGGCTTCATCAAGGTTTATTTGTGAGTATATCTGGCTTTGATAATGGCTTTGATAATAGTCTGTGCTTATGGTTTTTGGTTTTGTTCAGTGTAAATATTGAATGGCAACTACTATAGTTATGAAGTTGAACCTCTCTCTTTCCCTGCTAGACTTCTCCATAACAATATTCTGTTGAGGCCTCTGGGGTGTCTTGTGTGACTGATGTAACCAATGAGCAGAGATGATAAAGTGACTACCAACGGGGGTGAGGGGAGTATTACTTTCCTGCACCTATGTTCTCAGCTAAGCGATGTGTATATGTGTGTTTGTTTTCTACGGCGCTAATGTAACAAGAGGGTGTGTGGGGGTCGGTGGGGACTCTAGAGAGCTGACAGGCAGACTGATGTAGACCAATCCACTTTGTCCGCTATCCAGGTGTACTGCTAGGCTACTTACTGACACCAATCTGACCCTTTTCACACAAGTCCTACTACTGCACCAACGCTCCCTCACAATAGTCCAGTTCATGTAACAGTATTGGCCTCTTAGTCATGTAAAGCTTGGATTGGCTCTCAAAAACATTGAGGGGTGGGGTGATTATTTAGAATAATCTAAATCCCCCCCCCCCCCCCTTTTCCCAAAGAACAACCTCAATCCGTCTGGGCCGAGGTTGACTCCAATGCTACCAAAGGTGTGTCTAGATGGCTGGATGTCCTTTGGGTGGTGGACCATTCTTGATACACACAGAAAACTGTTGAGTGTTAACCCAGCTGCGTTGCAGTTCTTGACACAAACCGGTGCACCTGGCACCTACTACCATACCCTGTTACGTTAAATATTTTGTCTTGCCAATTCACCTTCTGAATGGCACACATTCACAATCCATGTCTCAATTGTCTCCAGGATTAAACATCCTTTTTTAACCTGTCTCCTCCCCTTCATCAACACTGATTTGAAGTGGATTTAACAAGTGACTTCAATAAGGGATCATAGCTTTCACCTGGATTCACCTGGTCAGTCTATGTCATGGAAAGAGCATGTGTTCTTAATGTTTTGTTCACTCAGTGTATGTTCAGACTAACAATAGATTTACTGCTCACCAGTGGTGTAAAGTACTTTAAAGTATTTTTACTTAAGTAGTTTTGTTGGGTATCCTGTATTTTACTATTTCTATTTTTTACTTCACTACATTCCTAAACAAAAAATATTATTTTTACTCCATACATTTTCCCTGACACTCAAAAGTGCTCGTTACATTTTTTTAACAGGACAGAAAATGGTCCAATTCACACTTTTTAAAGAACATCCCTGGTCATCCCTACTGCCTCTGATCTGGCAGACTCACTAAACACAAATGTTCATTTGTAAATTGTGTTTGTGTGTGCCCCTGGCTATCCGTAAATAAAAAAATAACATTGTGCCGTCTGGTTTGCTTAATATAAGGACTTTCAAAAGTTTCATACTTTTACTTTTGATACTTAAGTATATTTAAAACCAAATACTTTTAGACTTTCACTCTAGTATTTTACTGGATGACTTTCACTTTTACTTGAGTCATTTTCTATTAAGGTATCTTTACTTTTACTCAAGTATGACAATTGGGTAGTTTTTACAACACTGCTGCTCACTAAGTTCACTGCTACCTCCAGCAGTATTATTTTATTTCCTGACCAGTCATGTGAAAAGTCTGGGTTTTGGAGAATATCTTTTGCAATAAAACTCCGCTTTGCTAAACCATTGGAACTATTAATTTCAAATAAATTCTGTATGGACCTCACTTTATTCACGGGGGCAGTGTCATGCTGAAACAGGAAAGCGCCTTCCCCAAACTGTTGCCACAAAGTTGGAAGCACAGAATCGTCTAGAATGTCATTGCATGCTGTAGCGTTAAGATTTCCCTTCACTGGAATAAGGGGCCTAGTCCGAACCATTTTAAGAACACCCCCAAACCATTATTCCTATTCCACCAAACTTTACAGTTGGCACTATGCATTCGTGCAGGTAGCGTTTCCTGGCATCCGCCAGACCCAGATTTGCCTGTCGGACTGCCAGATGGTGAGGCGTGATTCATCACTCCAGAGAACGTGTTTTACTTTTTACCCCTTTTTCTCCCCAATTTCATGATATCTAATTGGTAGTTAGTCTTCTCCCATCGCTGCAACTCCCATACGGACTTGGGAGAGGCAAAGGTCGAGAGCCATGCATCCCCCCGAAAAATGACCCTGCCAAGCCGCACTGCTTCTTGACACACTGCACGCTTAACCCGGAAGCCAGCCGCACCAATGTGTCAGAGAAAATACCGTACAACTGGCAACCAAAGTCAGCGTGCATGTGCCTGGCCCGCCAAGAGTCGCTAGAGTGCAATGGGACAAGGACATCCTGGCCGGCCAAACCCTCCCCTAACCCGGACGATGCTGGGCCAATTGTGCATGGGTCTTGCTGTTAGCTTCGACATAGCCAGGGATCAAACCCAGGTCTCTAGTGACACCTCAAGCACTGCGATATAGTGCCTTAGACCGCTGCACCACTTGAGAGATCCCAAAGAATAGTTATTGTCCTGACGTTGCTTCTAGAGGCAGTTTGGAATTCAGCAGTGAGTGTTGCAACCAAGGACACTTCTTCACTCAGTGGTCCTGTTATGTGAGCTTTTGTGCCCTACCACTTCACGGCTGAGCCGTTGTTGCTCCTAGACATTTCCACATCACAATAACAGCACTTACAGTTGACCGGGGAACCTCTAGCAGGGCAGAAATTTGACGAACTGACTTGTTGGAAACGTGGCATCCTATGACGGTGCCATGTTGAAAGTCATTGAGCTCTTAAGTAATGCCATTCTACTGCCAATGTTTGTCTATGGAGATTGCATGGCGGTGTGCTTGATTTTACACACCTGTCAGCAATGGGTATGGCTGAAATAGCCGAATCCACAAATGTGCAGGGGTGTCCACATACTTTTGTGTATATATATATAGTGTACTCAAGGACTTGAGATGAATGTCACACTTCATTCTCAGACAAGCATGCTATCAGAAGATGAACAGTATCATGATGTCATGTTCTGTCGTTTTTTTTCTTTCATATATCATTTAACAGCATTGAATGGTGTACTGGTGCCCACTCTGCCTCTGAAATGCCTGGTACTTGCCATATGCTTGCATCAGTTGTAACACTGAGAACAGTTTGCTACAGCAGCTACATTCTGTAAATTGGTGTCGCTTTGTTGTTCTCCTAAAGCCACAGCGGGAGCCAGGTGTAAACCGATCGTAGTTCCCGGGACAAATTAATATCCGAGGGTACTAAAAGTGGCACAAAAACTATTTACCATCCCATCAGAGACAATGTAGTGCTTGTGTCATGATATTTGGCATGGATTTAATGGTTGTGGCTTGGAGAGTGCTAAATAAAAACTTACCCTATTGGAGGTATGTAGTCCAAAAGCAAAAGAAGCCAGACAGTGCCTGCCTGTCTCCCTCTTTTTCAACAGGTGTGGAGGCGCTTTTATCAGTCCATGGACTCTCACGCAGACCCTCTCGTTGACAGATCCCCCCCCCCCCCCCCCCCACCACCTCTCAACACGCATGCACACACAAACACACTCCATCTCTGGGGTCAGCCTGTCAGATGTGCCAGGCATCTTCATTAGAGTCTCTGCTGAACTTTGTCTCCTGATTACTGGCTGACCCGTGGGCCCACGGGGAAAAGACGACCCAGCCCTGGCTCCTCTGGCTGAGGGTCACTGACTGAACACAGAAATCAATATCATGTTTTTATATGTTCTGCAAAACACTATATAGCTGGTAGGCACAAAAGTAACACCTACCAGGAAGAGAGGTGGAAACTTGGTCATAAGCAATAAATCATGCCTACTCAATATTCAGATTGTCATTTCCATATTCAAGAATTTAATTGATTTGCTCTATGGGCCCGCCGGGAAGACAGACTTTTTACCTTCAGAAACATAAAATGGTTCAAAATGGCAATAGTTCACCTACCGCTGAATTTGTATTCGATTTAACCATTATTTAGATCAGTTGAGAACAAATTCGTATTCACAATGTTGGCCTAGCTCGGCCAAACCCTGTGGGACTCGCAATCACAGCCGGTTGGGATACAGCCTGGAATTGAACCATAGTCTGTAGTGACACCTCTGTCATTGAGATGCAGTGCCTTAGGAGCCACTGATGTGTTTTATTTTTTTATTTATTTAGCATTTATTTAACTAGGCAAATCAGGTAAGAACAAATTCTTATTTACAATGACGGCCTACCCAGGCCAAATCCTAACCTGGACGACGCTGGGCCAATTGTGCGCCACCCTATGGGACTCCCAATCACGACCGGTTGTGATACAGCCTGGAATCGAACCAGGGTCTGTAGTGACGCCTCTAGCACTGAGATGCAGTGCCTTAAACCGCTGCGCCACTCGGGAGCCCCAATCGGGTGCACCTACCGTCAACTTGTATCGAAGTGGTGTTCAGGGAGTCCCCAGAGGAGACATTTCCCAGCAATGACAGATGGGATTGTGGGAAGACTTTATTTTACAGCAACTCACTGGAGCTCTGCCCAGTCAACCGAGCTGTGGCTACTGCTGTCTTTCGAGAATGTGACAAGACTGACGCATACGTCAATCCTCTCTTGTTCTTAATTTGAGTGGCATGAAAATGAAGCACGTTGACGTTTGTCATGTATTTTGCCCTGGAGGCAGAACTGTGCGATTTCCGCTAGACGGGCCAGCTGCAAAGTCAAACATTTCAAAATTGTAAAAATTAATGAGAACATAAATGTTCTTTTTGGTCTTAATTGAAGGTTATGGGTAGCAGGTTAGGTTTCAAATGAGATCAAATGACAACTGCAGAGCTTCCTCCAGAACAAGATTCATGACGGAAAACACTAACCAGGGAAAATGAATAGAAGTAGATTTCATTAATCATTTGTGGAACTGCAGATCAAGAGCATGGAAAACCATGAGAATACAATTGCCAGAGCATTATTCTAACTCAACAAACTTTTTCAACAAGCCATTAATGATCAGCTTTTAATGTCTCTACAATTCAGCTGTGCTGCTCTTTACAGCCAGGTGTAATACATGCATGAAGATGGTCAATGATTAATCTCCTCTCTGTAGATATGCTGATCAATTCTCGCCTACCAGTAGATGTCACTCTTGGTTTGGAGGAATTTATACTGTAGAACGTAGGTTGTGTATGGATTTATGGGCATAGACTGCCTTTTAAAATAATCTATATCCAAGCGAATTATCCATTGATTAAAAATCATTATTGCATGGTTTATTAGAAAAAACAATTCATTTCAAAAATCAACCCAAAAATGTAATTATGACTACAAAGGATATTTTCGGACTATTTAGATAATCAAATGGCCAAAACAATAGTCAAAAAGTATGTCACCAACTCACAATCATAGAAAGATAAGCCCTGTGTTTGCAATTAATGTTTGGTGAAAGTGAAACTTCTCAGTCAAATGTGACTTTCTACGTAAATGGGCCTCAATGAGCAGTGTAAGCAGAGGTGTGTGTGTAATCACCCCGTCTACGTCCTGGACACCTGCCCAGTGTTTAACGACCCAGAGGTCAAGGTCAGCTAGAACACAACCTCCACTTAATTAGTCCCCTCTCTGCAAAGAGCCAGCTGGCACCACTTCCATGCACGCACACACACACACACACACACACACACACATAGACACGCACACACACAGTCCTCTCTCGCCAGCTGCCATGTGGGGCCCCCTCCCCCGATCCACTGCAGAAAGTATTCTATGGTTATCTTCATGGATAACACATTTTCACAATTTTCTAATTTTTGGATCATTCTGATTATGGCTTTACAGTAGAAGAGGTATTGTTAACACAGCCACTTGAAAACATCCAAAGAAGTCTCTTTCAAAAGCACAAAACTTTCAATCTGACACTGAGAAAGGCTGCTTATAGTCACATCCGGAGATTTATTGAAATTCAACTCAATTAGCAAAAATGGCATGCAATTATTTGGGTTCAATAAAGAACACTTCAGTATTTTTTTATTGATCATGGTGACCACATTCTTATCATATGAAAGTTACAATTGTACCTCTCCATGCCAAAACGCACCTACAGTATCTATATCACATACAATCAGGTAGTGCATTAGTCCCCTGTTTTGCCACCCTCCCTATCAGTAGCCCCAGTCTTCCTGTCTGTATGTCTACTTCCACAGTTCTAGTGCCCCTTCTCCCCCAGCCGTTAGAAGTGTCGGCATCCCAAACATCCCCCTCTGCTTATCAGTGGAACTTGCGGTCATCGAATGACTTCAACCAGGCCTCATCACCCCCAGAGAGCCGGTGCTATAGCTAAATAACAGTGGAGCTGGCCCTGGAACATTCACACGAATAGACAGGCACAGGCTGACAAAGACAGAGCGGTTATGCATGTGTTATGTGTTCAGTATGTATAACGTTCTGTTGCAATATTTTCTTACTGGGAATGACGAGTGTGTAAATATGTATGGCTTTATTATTGATGTGGGGGTGATAGTGGGGCTATGTTGGGAGAGATAACGACAGCTTTTTC
Source organism: Oncorhynchus clarkii lewisi (assembly GCF_045791955.1). NCBI lineage: Eukaryota > Metazoa > Chordata > Actinopteri > Salmoniformes > Salmonidae > Oncorhynchus > Oncorhynchus clarkii. The sequence continues at coordinate 40,399,626 of NC_092158.1, forward strand.
TGGCAAGAGTTCTTGGGGGCTGAGAGTGTTTCGGGGGCTTGGCGTCAGGCATGTAAGTGTGTGTGTGTGTTACATTAGTGTCAGTGCTGGTGCCTCACTCCTCTCACATTCTGTGTGTGTCCATCAGGTATCTGTGCATGTGTGTTACATTAGTGTTAGGGCTGGTGCCTACCTCCTCTCTCTCAGTGACACCTCAGGGCCCCTGCCTTTATCTGGGGCCCCAAGGCCAGCCTTGATCCATGCTTTGTAAAACAGTGGCTCACTCCATGCGACCCTGAGAGGGACTTAATGCTATTTTTGACAACACACACACACACTATTGAGTCCCAGAGGCCTACAAGCCTACTAATGTGTGTGATGGTGTGAGCGGGGCTGTATGTCTGCCAACATGGGGGGATTAGATTAGTGGTGGCCCACTGCCAGGTAATGCCCTCATCCCATTGCCTGACATCGACCCCCCCCCCCCCCCCCCCCCCCCCCCCGACACATCCCGCTCTATGGCTCTGTCTGAGAGGGCGCTAACTGGTTGCCATGCCTGAAACATCATCCCTTCCTCCCCAGTGTGTATCTTCGCTATTTGTCTCTTAGGTCACCTATGTTGTCCACATGCCAACAGCCCACTCCAGACATCTCCCAGGTCAACTTGTCACATGAAAATAGAGATAGAGGAGTTGTCAGTCAATCACATTTTGTGTGTGTGTGTGTGTGTGTGTGTGTGTGTGTGTGTGTGTGTGTGTGTGTGTGTGTGTGTGTGTGTGTGTGTGTGTGTGTGTGTGTGTGTGTGTGTGTGTGTGTGTGTGTGTGTGTGTGTGTGTGTGTGTGTGTGTGTGTGTGTGTGTGTGTGTGTGTGTGTGTGCTGTATGTGGGCAACTGTGTGGAAAGGAGTTTGATATTCTAACGATGTAGCCCGTATAACAAACCTAATCTGCAGATCAAATCAAAACAAATCAGCAAGCCAAAAAGGATGCATGTCGCTAAAGGTAGAAACTGATGTCTATAAACGGAAACATCTGTTTCTCCCCTGCTGCAAAATAAGATATTCAAATCAAATGGACAAAAAATGACCATTGTCTTTATTTGTGCATAACTGTTGTTACATTTGCTATAGGTAACCATACGAACTTTGATTTAATGTTTCACAGTTTCATACATAAGAGTTTGTCATACAAGATGAACTGTTCATAAGTGAACTTGATATGACATAACATATCATATAAACAGTACTGGCAATATGGCAGCCCACATCACATTTAACATTTTAGTCATTTAGCAGATGCTCTTATCCAGAACAACTTACAGTTAGTACATTCATCTTAGATAGCTAGGTGGGTCAACCACATATCACAGGCATAGAAAGTAACATTTTCCTCAATAACGTAGCTATTAGTAGAGTCAGAGCTAGAAGGGGGGGGGGGGGGGGATCAAGTGTAAGTGCTGGTTAAAAAAAAATGTGGGGGGTGGATCACATACCCTCTATTTGTCTCCTGTTCTGATTTACTTGACTTCAAAAGCCGTTTCTCCTGTCCTGTGGGCTGGGGAATGGCCAAACGGCCACAAGGTGACGCTATTATTAATTTGACGTTGTTCGCCATCTTACGTCCGGATTTAATGTGGCCAGTCGACAATACACTTGTGTCCCGTTGTCGTCAACACAGCCTGAATGGAAGATGTTTTATGTACGAGACGACCATGGGAGACGGGAGTGTATTACCGGCTGGGCTGACTGCGTCGACACCTAAAGGCATTAAGACATCCGGACTAACTACGCCCTCTTGGGGTCTCGGTAATAGCAGATAGTAGAGCAGCTGTCTGAGTGAGGGGCCATGTGGTGAGGAAGAAGGCAGAGTGAGACAGACAGAGCTTTCCCTTCCTGGTGACAACTGGGCCTGTCTGCTGAACAAGGCTGCTCTGTGAGAGATGGCACTGCCAGAAATGCCACCCACCCACCCTGGCCCCCAACCCCCCTCCAGGCAATGTCCTACAGCGACTGGCAGGGAACAGTCTACCTACTACGATATGGCCAGCTGATTAAATGTTAAACTGGTTTTGGGGTCCCCTGGGATGTGCTGAACCCATTCCAACCCCCTTAGCTCCCCACGCTCTAGTCCCAAACAGCTGGTCCGAGCATTCCCGGCTATTCCCCGGGGATGCCTAGAATCTGTTGCTGAGGTAGAGCCATGGGCTGCTGGGGCTTCTTACTCAGCACCCCTCAGCTGGCTGGGACAGTGTTGTGGCCTATCTCACCACCGCCACTTCGTGCACTAGTTGCTTCCTGACTCTGGAGAGAACAGCATCAGCCTCCTGATTCCAGATTGCTTTATCACCATGGGACTGGCAATCGTCACAGTCTACTACTGGCACTACTTCCATGCATGCACACTGATATTGGGGCCCCCCCACCATGGACAGATTTGTAGGTCTGTTTGTGTGTGTGTTTTGCTGAAAATCTTGAAGGTTACAACAATGATAGTTGCTCTTATCTTATCTAACATCATGCATAAGTGTTATAAATGGGATAGTAAAGAGGCAGTGCATCTCAAATGTTTTTTGACATGTACTTCAAAGGTCAAACAGGAGGCTGGTCCCATTATGTGTGTGCAGAGTTCACTGAACACCCCACGCAAAGCAGGCCTCTGCTCTCTCTCTCTCACACACATACACGCCATCCATTGAGGCGGATGAAGAGCGAAAAAGCTCCCACAGTGACTGTAGGAGGCAAAAGAACGTCCACTGAGAAAGGGAGTGCAGCTTGAATGACTGCTCTCTAAGCAAACATGAATTCTGTTCTGTTGTCATATTGATGATATGTGATGATGTAGCAGGTTAACATGATTTTAAACCATGCCGAAAGTGCAGTACCCAAAACCTGAGTTCCATGTTATCAACTTCGAGGACCACATAACAAATTTGGGATGGCCAAGTTTTAGAGGGGGTATTAAAACAGTTTCCTCCAAGCTATAAGTTGCCACTAAAATGTATATGGCTCACACAACTGTGGGCCAACAGCACCTCAGAGTATCAACCTAACATATCAATCAAGGCTTCATAAAGAGGTGATATTAAGACCTCAGGGCCTCCTCTGCCTCGACTTGGGGATTAATAGTTGCTTTAACAGTGACAGCTGACGGGGGGGTTCATGACAGAGAAACAAAAAAGACATGGCCGCCTTAACCCCCCCAGCCCCGTCCCCTTAATCCAGCTCTGTTTCCCGCTGACAGATGCGATAACGTGAAACTGCAGGCCCCGGCTCTGGCGCCAACCCGTTTTATTGCCCGCTGGGTGTGCTTGTAATCTCCTTGGGGTCGGTGGCGGGGAGTGTGTGTTGAGGCAAGCGGCCGGGGGTCGGGCTACCACCACAAACCTCTTGACTGCTCCCCAAAGGCCCCAGGGCCGCGCCTGCTGGGGCCCAACACATGCTCACACGTAATAAACAGTGAGGAACTCGCATTAGCATTAGCATATGTTCTAAACTTACACTGCATGGCACTTCCAATGAGAAGGGGATGTGATAGTTTCTGGTGCAAGTCTTTCGCAAAATTCCCGTTCTAGACATATTTTCTTCTTGAGCCAACTTCATTAGCACAGAAACCAAAATCAGACAAGAGATGTGAGATGTCCACCTCCCAGCCTAGAGCAATGTCCCCCTCTTCCCTCAGCCGCCACCATCCGCAGTGGTGCTAAATGAGCAGAATGCCAGAGGCGAGACTGCTGCCCTCCAAGGCTCTGTGTTCCGCTGCCAAGAGACGTGCCATTTGCTCCCATCCTCACTGTAGGACAGAGGGGACCTCTGCGAGGGCCCGCCTTGTGTGCCAACTCTGGGGAAACTCAACTCTTAGTAGCCCTCGCCACAGTAGCGTGCGAGCGGGATTATGGGTAATGCAATAAAGCAGAGGGGGCTCAAGTGGAAACATTGTACTCTCTCCCACATTGTAAAGCTGAAGTTGTTGTGTGGAACTGATACAGGGTGGGGGGCAGAGGGTGAGGGTGGAGAGGTGGTGTGTGTATTGACATTGAGATGGTTGTTTTGTGTAGAAATGCAAGCGGGGATGCTTAGGGGTCTAGGGGGCCTACTGCAGTTGGATCCTAGGCTGGAAAGAGTGCAAGCATGCAGGTTGAAGGTCAAATCGCAGCGGAGAGGGACATCTCGTATTAACTGAGTCTGGTCTATGGTCACCGACGGCATCAACAAACTGATACCTGACTTAATGAGGTCATCCGGTCAATTGTAAAACTTGTGAGCAGGGAACGCTACATTGACTGCAAAGTTACAAGCAGTTTGGCCAAAGAACTCATTTTAGAGTACGAAAAGTAAAGATTGGATCCGTTGTGTACGATAGCTTATTTTGTACAACACCCCTCATCTTTTTTATTTTTTTATTTTTTTTATTTTTTTAATTTTACCCCTTTTTCTCCCCAATTTCGTAGTATCCAATTGTTGTAGTATCTTGTCTCATCGCTACAACTCCCGTACGGGCTCGGGAGAGACGAAGGTTGAAAGTCATGCGTCCTCCGATACACAACCAACCAAGCCGCTGCTTCTTTAACACAGCGCACATCCAACCCGGAAGCCAGCCGCACCAATGCGCCGGAGGAAACACCGTGCACCTGGCCACCTTGGCTAGCGTACACTGCGCCCAGCCCGCCACAGGAGTCGCTGGTGCGCGATGAGACAAGGACACCCCTACCGACCAAGCCCTCCCTAACCCGGGCGACGCTAGGCCAATTGTGCGTCGCCCCACGGACCTCCCGGTCGCGGCCGGTTACGACAGAGCCTGGGCGCGAACCCAGGACTCTGATGGCCCTTAACCACTGCGCCACCCGGGAGGCCCCAACACCCCTCATCTTGACGTCGCCACAAATAACTTCAACGACGGCAGTCTCAGACTGAAGTATGTAGCGAACATTGAGCAGCCTTGAGAATTCAGTTTGAGTCGTCAGGCAAGTTTAGATTCAAGCTCAGCTCATATTAAACCCTGGTGTTTATCATTATCAAAGATTCTTGCTGACATTTAACCACCTCAGTTTTCCTAATGCTTAGGCTTAAATGATTCAGGATTGTCAGCCATAACTAACAGCCGGTAAGTCCTGATAAACACTAGTTATAAACTGATTGCAGAACAGTATAAAGCGCCTGAAAGAAGCTTTGCAGAATATGCTGAGACCATGTATGCCTAATTAAGCTGGTTAAACACTAAATATTGCTGCCCTAGTCGGGAACGTGCTGTATCTTTTCTTTGTCTCACTTTTCCCAATAACTCAGCATTCTTGTTGAGCCAGGCTGGACTGGAGGGGAAACCACATCCTCTTGGCTGGTCTCTTCCTGGAGCCAACACCTGGGAGGGAGTCTCCCCCTTTGTCCCTCCACCGGCCCGCACGGCTGCCAGCAAGGCTTGGACTAGACTGGTTACATACTTTTCCCTTCTGCTATTTGTGCAAATACAAAAGAACAGTAAATGTATTAATTTACTGTAAAACATATTGTACAGTATGCACACATAAACACGGTCACACATACCCTTGTAGGCACATGAACACATTCACTGTCTTAGTCAGACATACTTACTCAATGATTAGAGCACACTCATACAAAAGCTTGTGTCAATTTACACACGTGCACGTTTACAGTATGTATGATTAACTAGACTAGAAGTGGGTTTGCCGTTGTAATGGGATTGGAAAAGCCGCATCATACCGTACCCTCTCATTTGAGACAAAACAAGCCTCAGAGGGCAGGACACCAAATGTGCCTCAGGCCAAAAGAGAGAATGAGACTATTGATTTCTCTGACAAACTACTAATCCCAACCAACAACGTCTCTCTCATAACATTGAGGTGACTGTTGGGCTTTCAGTACGATTCGATAGCAGGAAACGAAGGGGGAAAAGTTCCCTCGCCAAAGTCACATCATAACACCGCCTTCAATCAACTCACTGTTGCAGTTTATAGAAAAGAAAACATGCTATGTCAGTGGAGGTAAATGGAAGGCAGGTTTTTCGGGGAGGTGTGAGTCTGTAACTATGCAACAGAGAACCTCGATGGCGATGGAAATCTTAATGGGAAACAGTCTGAGAGGGAGCAGCTCCCAGTCAAACAGATCCATATAGGCTCCTTTGAGTGGCGGGCAGAGCGTCAGGCCTGGTAATGCAGCACAGATGGGAGAGAGGCATTGTAAGATTAGCTCCTGGGGTGAGCGAACGGCCTTCACAGGCCAGCCAGAGTGAGCAGGAGAAGCCACAAATGTTGGCGCACACCCCAGGTTTGGGATTGTTTGGGTTCCAGACAATGTGATTGGCTCTCGTGTCTGATATGGTCTGGTTGCGGTTTGTTTCTGCTGTACAGGCTGTATGTCAGACAGGTATGGATGTACGTGATGTGCAGACATGGTGAGGTGGTCGTCTATTTATGGGAACTGATATTGGGTCTGGGAGAATGAGAGCAGCACTGAATTCTTCCAGTTAAACTTTATGCTTCCTGATGGGCCATTTTGGTGCCTGTGAGGACTGGTTTCCTTTGCACACAGTATATTAATACTTTAATGTGCGAATCCATGAGACTTTTTATACAAATAAGTACAAAAGTGAGACGGCATGAAGTTGTCCAAAGTCAGATGCTGATTATAGCACACCTGTCTGTGACCATACTGATTCATGTGAACTGAAAACGACATTTGAATAAAGAAAAGTCACTTAGTTTTGTTTTGATTGTTAAGTCTTTAATTTACAGTACGCTGTCACACGGTCTGGTTGAGCAAATCCAGGTCGATAACACAGCACCATAAAGACTGATTTTAGGGGTTTCAGATCCACACAAAGTTAAGATGCTGAGCTTGTCCATAGAACGTTTCTCAATGGCTTGGAGAAGCAGAATGACAGACCACAGATGTCATGTGGGTTTGGCCAGTGTCGGAGCTGCTGTCTCCACAAGCTGCGTTGTAATAGTGACGAGTGGACCGCGGTGAGCCAAGGGGTTGGGCAAGGAAAACAATAGCCACATTCTATCACCCAAGGTGCTCCAGATGGAGAGAAGCGAGTGCTAGAAGGAAAAGAAACGCAAACAAAAACAAGGGAGAGTTTTTCACACCATCAGCATCTCTGGTGTGGCCCCTTATATTAAGGCCCCGGGGCTCTCGTTTTCTGCCCACGACTCTACCCTCCGCTGCGGGGAAACAAAAACCTCTTTCTCACTCCCAGTCTCAGCCAGGCGGCGTCATTTTCATCCCGTGTTTTCTCTGCCTGAGCATTATTGGTTTTATATTGACACCGTGTTTGTAGAGAAAACGGAGGTGTATGTTACAATACACAAACGCACGTTTAACTTCGGATTATGCACTAAAGTAAAATACTTGACTGGAATGTGCAAAAGCCTGTTCGTCAGACATCTTGATTCTGTTCCAATTTTTTATGCATTTGGAAATGTTTAATAGAACACTCTATTAAGGGCTCTATTCAATGTATTCCCCCTGTAACCTCCCTCCTTTCCCACAGTATCACAAGGGCAGGAAGCAAGAAACACAGGTCTGGATCTAATTAAACAGCCATAAAATGTGTTCTAAACTTTGTACAACAAATGATTGACTGAGAAAATACTACTACTTTAGTTTTGACTGTGGTCCCTATAAAGTACAGGGAACTTAAATAGGCAGTAGTAACAGGATTTTGTGAAACAGCACCACTGCTCGCCCCAGCGCCTTTGTTATTGTTTTTTGTTTTGTTGATGAAATGGATGAAAGGAGCGTCTGGCAGTTGATTGTAGTAAGTTGTAGTCTAAGTTGTTGTAATATCCCAAACAGACGTGGCAGTTTTACCAAGTACCAATTCCAGCTTAAATGCACATTATTAACTGTTTTAGAAATAGTACTTGATAGTTTCGCTTAATTTTGTAAGGAAAATGGGATATTTTTCCCACAAACCAATCAGCTCGCTAGTTATAGAAAGGTTAGCTGGCATCTCACTGGAATTTACCCTCACTCAACATTATACTGACTATGACCACTTTCACACTCAAGGACCTATTTTTTCAGCCAGCACCCTGAAACTGTTACATTACAAAATATAGATAATGACTACACCTCAACATCATCCACAATTTAATCACCTGCCCCATTACTCTCTAACTGTGGAAAATCTCACCGCGGCGAACTCTCGCAAAATGGCTTCCGCTCTAACGTTCAGACACCATAATTTCCCTTACGTGCCTCTTCCTGGAACCGATGCCAGCCAACCAGTTGTCTGGCCAAGCGGTGGGCAGTTAAAACCACGCGGGACATTGTTAGCACTTTAAACAATCATACCTCAGACTCATCATCTGGCCTGGCGCTCGAGGGGATGCCACGCTGGGTGCCAACGGAACCGGTCCCACTTTTGCCTGAGCAGGGCTAATGGGCTACATATGGACAATGGGCTACATATGGCCTAGCAGAGTTTTTTTTTTTTACTACAACACCGGTGGGTCTGGACTCACTAATAAGAGTAACACTGACACAACCCCCCCATGGGAAGTCGTGTTTACGAGGTTCTGTGTTTTTGTGTACACAGGCCCAGACATAACACACACAATAATATGGTCTCTAATGAGGTTGGAGATTTCCATGCTGTTGTTAGGGTCTAATAATATATTGACAGAGGACCTTATTTGGCTCCTGTCTAAAGTGGATGGGAAAGACCCATCTGAGGCTCGCGGTTAGGTTATCAACTGCTGATAGGTTTCTGATAACTTCTTCTGTATTCTGATACTTCAGCTCCAAATGGACAACAGCTCCTGTAAATTGTAACCCTATTTTTTTTTACAAAGGTTGTGTATGTATTTGTGGGTGTGGTGTGTTGTGTGTACCAGAGCCAGATTGGTACGTGTAATAATCAGTGGCCTGTTGTCTGGCCTTTAGAACATGTCACCCCTGCATTGACGTGCCCAGTAATTAAAGAGTGAAGTGGGGGCAGGGGCCAGGACCTGGCAGCTTCAAGGTTTTCACTCCCCGGGTGGACCTCTTTCTCACTCTCCCTCTTTCTCCCTCTCAGTACAAAGCCCACTCTGTGCTACCCATCTCAGGCCAGGCAAGAGCAATGGCCCTTTGTTAAGGGCAGCCGATGTCTCTGGGTTTTGAGGGTTGCCTAAATTATACATGCCTCTCAACCACTGTCAACTTATCAGCGCAGCCCAATGTTTGTCTCGGCCCCTACATGATCTGAAATTGGTCTTAATTTGCACAAACAACATCCCAGTGGCAGCTGCCACAAGCACAAAGTACCTTTCTAAGAGGAGCAAGCCCACTGGACACAACCTTGGATATATCTGAACTCTATGGCAATTATATATGACATCCTCCTACGTCACTCAACAGGTGCAGACCTAACTTGTATGGTATCTAATGGATCTACAGCCATCATTCCTAGACTTGGAGGGCCAGTGGCAGCAGGCTTTCTTGTCTAACAGACTCTCAACTGATCACTTCATGTCAGTGATCAGTCCACTCATTAGGTCTATGCCTACACAGTGTCCATTGTACATAGCACTGTACTATAGTACAGTATTCCTGTACTATACATTGCACAGCTCGTTGGTGAAATCCAACTCTCCCTAAATCTAAAACATATCTTACAATGAGAATGTCATTTTGCACACCAAGAGGGGAGAATGCCAAGAGGGGCACGAATACAATAACTGTCTATTAATACTTAGGCCAACTCAGCAATGCAAGTGAGTCAAAAAAGACTGTTTGGGGCCGACCCAAAACAAACTCAGTGAGAATTCAGTCTTTATCCCAAATAAGTTTCAGTTGGTTGATTCCTTAAATACTGTATGTGTGCTCCTTGGTTAGCCTGAATAAATTCTGTTTGTTTTATTTGGTCCGACTTCAGGGAGGACAAACAGAAAAATGGATACGAGGGTGTTATCTAGGGCTGTTGAAGGACAACAGTGTTTGCTCACAGGGTCGCCTATTTCAAAGGCTAAACATAGAAAGTGATAATGATACACTACATGAAGAGAAAACTCCATACATAAAAGCAGACATTGATATCAAATCCAATTGTATTTGACACATGCGACGAACACAACAGGTGTAGGCCTTACTGTGAAATGCTTACTTACAAGCCCTTTACCAACAAGGCAGTTCAAGAAATAGAGTGAAGAAAATATTTACTAAATAAACTACATTTAACAAATAAATACAAATTATAATCTAAAATTAACACAAGAAATGTACATAACAATAATGAGGATATATACAGATTTGCCCCAAACATAACACTGTGTATTCAGGGCAAAAAGTAAAATGCTTAGCCACATTTTTTGCAGTATTACTTTAGTGCCTTGTTGCAAACTGGATGCATGTTTTGGAATATTTTGATTCTGTACAGTCTTCCTTATTTTAACTCAGTTAATTAGATGAGTATCTTGGAGTAACTTCAATGTTGCTGATCATCCTCTGTTTTCTCCCCTCACAGCCATTAAACTCTGTAACTGTTTTAAAGTCACCATTGGCGTCATGGTGAAATCCTTGAGCGGTTTCCTTCCTTTCCAGCAACTGAGTTAGAAAGGATGTCTGTATCTTTGTAGTGACTGGGTGTTTTGATATACCTCCAATTGTAATTAATAACTTTACCGTGCTCAAAGGGATGTTCAATGTTTTTAATAAATCTACCATTACAGTTGAAGTCGGTAGTTTACAAACACCTTAGCCAAATACATTTAAACTAAGTTTCTCACAATTCCTGACATTTAATCCAAGTAAAAAATTCCCTGTTTTAGGTCAGTTAGAATCACCACTTTATTTTAAGAACTGAGTTTAAATGTATTTGGCTAAGGTGTATGTAAACTTCCGACTTCAACTGTACATGTACAGGTCCAATGACTCCACCTGTAGTGTGTGTGAGTGTGTGGGTGTATGTGATACAATCAATGTCAATCTGATCCACCTTCTGCTGGAGACAAAACACTTCAAACAGCAGGTAAAAATAAAACAAAGGCAAAATGTACACTGAACAAAAATATGAAGGCAACATGCAACAATGACAGTTCATATAAGAAAATCAGTCAATTGAAATACATTCATTAGACCCTAATCTATGGATTTCACATGACTGGGAATACAGATATGCATCTGTTGGTCACAGATACCTTAAAAAAAAGGTTGGGCGTGGATCAGAAAACCAGTCTGTGTCTGGTGTGACCACCATTTGCCTCATGCAGCGCGACACACCTTCGCATGGAGTTGATCAGGCTGTTTAATGTGGCCTGTGGAATGTTGTCCCACTCCTCTTCAATGTCTATGCGAAGTTGCTGGATATTGGCAGGAACAGGAACATGCTGTTGTACACGTCGATCCAGAGCATCCCAAACATGCTCAATTGGTGATATGTCTGGTGAATATGCAGGCCATGGGAAAACTGGGACATTTTCAGCTTCCAGGAATTATTTACAGATCCTTGCGACTTGAGGCCGTGCATTATCATGCTGAAACATGAGGCGATGTTGGCGGATGAATGGCAGGACAATGGACCTCAGGATCTCATCACGGTATCTTTGTGCATTCAAATTACCATTGATAAAATGCAATTGTGTTTGTTGTCCAGGATGAGGGCTGCAGTAGGTATCTCAGATAAGGGGGAGTGAGCCCTAAGAGGATTTTATAAATAAGCATCAACCAGTGGGTCTTGTGACAGGTATACAGAGATGACCAGTTTACAGAGGAGTATAGAGTGCAGTGATGTGTCCTATAAGGAGCATTGGTGGCAAATCTGATGGCCAAATGGTAAAGAACATCTAGCCGCTTAAGAACACCATTACCTGCCGATCTATAAATTACATCTCCGTGATCTAGCATGGGTAGGATGGTTATCTGAATCAGGGTAGTCTAGATTTAACCTTAGCCTGCAGCTTTGATATGTGCTGAGAGAAGGACAGTGTACCATCTAGCTATACTCCCAAGTACTTGTATGAGGTGACTACCTCAAGCTCTAAACCCTCAGATGTAGTAATCACACTGGTGGGGAAAAAGGCATTCTTCTTACCAAACCACATGACCTTTGTTTTGGACGTGTTCAGAACAAGGCTAAGGGCAGAGAAAGCTTGTTGGACAATAAGAAAGCTTTGTTGTAGAGCGTTTAACACAAAATCTGGGGAGGGGCAAGCTGAGTATAAGACCGTATCATCTGCATATAAATGGATGACAGCGCTTCCTATTGCCTGAGCTATGTTGTTGGTGTAAATTGAGAAGAGTGTGGTGCCTAGGATCAAGCCTTGGGGTCTCCCTTAGTGACAGGCAGTGGCTGAGACAGCAGATGTTCTGACTATACACTGTACTCTTTGAGAGAGGTAGAAAGCAAACCAGGCCAAAGACCCCTCAGAGACACCTATACTCCTTAGCCGGCCCACAAGATTGGAATGGTCTACCGTATCAAACGCTTTGGCCAAGTCAATAAAAATAGCAGCACAACATTGGTTAGAATCAAGGGCAATGGTGGCATAATTTCAGACCTTTAAGGTTGCAGTGACACATACATAACCTGAGCGGAAACCAGATTGCATACCAGAGAGAATACTATAGACATCAAGAAAACCAGGCAGTTGAATATTGACAGGTTTTTCCAACACTTTTGATTAATAGGACAAATTATAAATTGTCCTATAACAGTTAGGATCAGCTTGATCTCCCCCTTTAAATGAAGGACGCACCGTGGCTGCCTTCCAAGCAATGGGAACCTCCCCAGAGAGGAGAGACAGGTTAAAAAAGTCAGAGATAGGCTTGGCAATGATAGGGGCTGCAAGGGTCTAAACCATCTGACCCAGATAGTTTTTGGGGGGTCAGGTTTAAGGAGCTCCTTTAGCACCTAGGACTTACTGACTGCCCGCAGGGAGAAACTTTGTAGCGGGTCAGGGGGAAAAAGAGGGAGGAGCATCGGGGCTAGTCGCATTAGAAGGGGTGGGAGATGAGGAAATGTTGGATGGGCAAGGAGGCATGGCGGAGTCAAATAGGAATCCTGACTTAATGAAGTGGTGATTAAAGAACTCAGCCATGTGCTCCTTGTCAGTAACAACCACATCAACATTAAGGGACAATGGTAGCTGTGAGGAGGAGGGTTTATTCTCCAGGTCTTTAACCATATTCCAGAACTTCTTGGGGTTAGACCTACAGAGAGAGAACTGCTCCTTAAAGTAACTAACTTTGGCCTTCAAGATAGCCTGAGTGCACTTATTTCTAATTTGCATGAACGAGAGCCAGTCAGCCTGAGTATGCACGTGCCAAGCCTTTCGCCAAATGGAATTCTTGAGGTGGAGTAACTCTGCCAGATCACAGTCGAACCAGGGGCTGAACCTGTTTTTAATTCTCATTTTCTTTATGGGGCGTGTTTGTTAACAATACCACTGAAAATATTGAGGTCCAAGAGTCTTTGACAGAGGGGATCAAGCTGATTCTATACCAATTTACAGAGGCCAGGTCATGAAGGAAGGATTGCTCATTAAAGCTTTTTAGCAAGTGTCTATGACAAATCAGTACAGGTCGCTTCACTGAGCAGCCATTGCAAACACAGTGATTATTAAGGCCATTACAGAAAACACCAGACTGATACATATCAGGATTATTTGTTAGGATAACATCAAGCAAAGTAGCCTTTTCTGGGTGTTTGGAGTCATACCTTGTGGGACTGGTAATAATCTGAGAAAGATTTAGGGAGTCCCATTGCTTTAGGACTTGCTCAGGTGGTTTAAGCATGTCCCAGTTTAGGTCACCTAGCAGGACACATTCAGACTTAGTGTAAGGGGCCAGGAGAAGAGCTTAGGGTAGTTAGGGTACAGGCTGGTGCTGATGGTGGAGAGACTTGGTGGAGGTAACCGAGCACTGAAGGTGTTCCTTGGTAAAGATTGCCACTCCACCACCTTTGAAAGATCTGTCTTGCCGAAAAAAGTTATAACCAGTAAAGTTAACATCAGTGTTCAAAACACTTTCTTAACCACGTCTCAGTAATGACCAACACATATGGATTGGAGCTGTGAACCCACACTTTCAATTAAATAAGCTTTAGTGTTAACGTGCAGAAAACCCAGGCTTTTACAAGAGCAGGAATCAGTGAAGCAGATATCAGAGTACAAGTCAGAATTGGGGCTAGCAACAGTAGATGGGCCAGGGTGTACAGGCACATGTCCAGATATCATCAGCAGTAATACAATCAGGGCAGGGCAGAGGACAGGGAGAGCTCTGCAGTGTTGATTTTTTTATGACATTTGAATGTGCATCAAATGGCAACAACATCATATTGTGCAGCAATTTCATCAGGTAACATGAATACAAAGCCGGCTAGAGGTGGTTAGAATAGGATGGGAAAGTCTGTGTAACCATTAGAGAGTCAGAGTCCAGAGTGTGGGAACAAACATAGTCTGGTGTGGGAACAAACAGTCTGTCCCACGGTCGGGTAAACAAGCATGTTCATAGTCAACAAAGCATGAGGTAGTTATGAGGCAAATAGCATAATGCACAAGAAAAATATATAATGACTTGGGGCTAGCCATTGTAAGTTCAGAGTCACCTGCCCCAACAGTGCATGTGTCCTGGGGCGAGCGAAAGCTCGGGACAGAGGGGGGAGTGTGGTGGGGGTACCTGTACCAGACAAGGGGAGACAGGCCAGGGCAGCCGGTGAACAGATCGCCAGGTGGAATCCAAGCAGCAGTGCAGCAGGCACAGGAGTAGGTTGAACAACCACTTGGGAGAAGCTTTTTTTGGGAGGCAGATTCCTTGTAGAAAATCCCAGCTAGCTAACGTAGCTAGCAAGTCTCTGTCCACCGTTTTTTTTCACATGAAAAAGGAGGGCGTTAGCTAGCTATAGCTCATCAGTTTCGGCCAATGGTCCTTTACAACGTCCAAACAAAGTATCATGCTGGATAATCAGCCACACCTGTCAGGTGGATGGATTATCTTGGCAAAGGAAAAATGCTTACTATCAGGGATCTAAACAAATTTGTGCACATCATTTGAGAGAAATAAGCTTTTTGTGCGTATGGATAATTTCTGGGATCTTTCATTTCAGCTCATGAAATATGGGACCAACACTTTACATGTTGCGTTTATTTTGTTGGTCAGTGTAAATGAGGATTAGATACCCCAGTGAAATTAACGCAGAAGTCTGACATCAAATACTCTGTGGCATTAGAGTATAAAAGACAGACAGTTGTTGGCCTGAATGGAGCCTCGACGAGAATCAAGCTTCCCTAAGGCGTGACAATGATGTGATTTTGGACGTATGGCAACGTGAGACTAACCCAAATGTGATATCTAGTAACAATAAGGGGTGGCATAGGAAATCAGAATGTCGAAGCCACAGCAACGATCTTAATACACTAACAAAATGAATGATGGTGGTAACTGTTTTGTTTGAAAGGTGGGTTAATCACTCCGTAGAGGAACTATAGTCTATGCTTCACTACACCACTCACCTAATCTAAGTTTAAAGAGATGTTCAATGTTACAGCATTCAAAAACCTGAGTCTTGGTGCATTGTGTGTTGGCATATACAAGTAACACAAGGGGTGCTCAGCTCAGCAGGTGGGACATGGCCGAGCCAGTGGCACAGAAGGCTCAGGGGGACACATTTTGGGGGGACACCCTTTCGGAGGGGCTGCTGCTTTTCAATAGACTCATTTCCACATCAAAACCAGCATAGGAAAGGGATACTGCTTGGGGGTGGGGGGTAATGAAGAGCTCTTTTTACCTCCCTTTCTCTATTCTTCTGGTGTTTTTTTTAAGAGGGGGGAGAAGCCCTGATGCTTTAATTATCTCCTTTAATCAAATGTATGAGCTAACATAGCCTTTTCCTTTCAGAGTGCACACAATTACACAGATACTCTATATTGTCCGCTCTCCTACAATGCCATTAGGAATCTCTATTACAGTGGTGTCTCCCAAAGGGTTTCTGGCTTTGAGAATGATTTGGCTAAGATATGCCTAAAACATAGTGAATGTGGCACATTTCAGTATTTTTGATTGGTTGAATAAAGACTGCTGTTAAGAACCACCCACATTTGACTTGACAAATCCTCGGAAAGAGCAATTCCACATTCATGGTCTGAGAATTTGACTTCATGTCAGGGGAGGTAGTTTAAACATTACCAAATGCTATTTCTCAAATGTCTTATTGAACATTTGAAAGACTCCACATAGAGTATGTGAATTACAATGTCATTGTCACTTCGTGTTGTCAATTTGCAGTGAATTTGAATCACATGAATTCTTACATAATTCAGATCTTTTGCTTTCCCCTTTCATTTCAATTCAAATAAAGACTTAAAAACCAGTTGACCATCTTACCAGGACCAGGGGGCTTTAGCAAGGGGATTTATCAGTTGACCATCTTACCAGGACCAGGGGGCTTTAGCAAGGGGATTTATCAGTTGACCATCTTACCAGGACCAGGGGGCTTTAGCAAGGGGATTTATCAGTTGACCATCTTACCAGGACCAGGGGGCTTTAGCAAGGGGATTTATCAGTTGACCATCTTACCAGGACCAGGGGGCTTTAGCAAGGGGATTTATCAGTTGCAATGGCTGATGCAGAGCAGACTGTTATTGTTATGAGAACCAAGTGTTTATGCATGTCGCCCATGTATAAACTTGAAAGCTGGCGCGCATTAATTGTGCTTTATTGTGACTGGTACATGTGGTTTACGCACCACAGTGGGGTCCCAGAGCGCAGCTCCAAGACAAACACAGCTTTTTATGGAGAAATGTAACAGTGGTTTCAGCTCCAGGGGGAGATGTGCTGCCAAGCTATGGACAATGTCTGCACAGGCAGGATGCAGGCACCAGCAACTTGGAAGAGAGGATATAAAAAGTGAAGGATAGGCTGGTGGGCAGGACCAGCCCAAAATCTCAGCATTGTCAAAGGTCTAATATGAAATGGTATAACATAGGTCTACAACACAGTAGCAGAAATATGATAGACCTATTCAAATGGGATAAAGTCATGTAGGCTTTAGCTTTGGAGAGACTGAACTTATGAAAAGCCTGACATTTTGATTGCCTGTGTTATATTTGGGAAACACAGATCCATTTTTTTCTTAAAGGCAGTGTCATGACTTATTATTAAAACTCTGTCTCTTTCTCTCACCATGGAATGCTGTCGCCCCATGTAAGTTATTATTGCTGGAGCTGATGTTTCAATGGAAAACAGAAAGTTCAGCATAGCTTCACAAACATGGGCAGTCAGAGAGGCCTGGAGGCCCTGACCGTTTTCCACCTCAACTGAGGCTGCAGTTTAGAAAAATATTAACACTTTTGTCAACCAACCAGAAAGTTGGCGCGAGGCTCAACTGCGTGGAACAAGCAGCTTTTTGTTTACAGTTTACTCAAGCAGTTTGAATTCCTGAAATGTGACAGAACCCTGATGCAATGCGAGGACAGAGTTATACATGAAAGAGCATACACAAACAGCTGATGTCACTTGGGAAAATATGACTAGATTTGCCAGTGAGAGCTTCATACTGTAGGTGGGTCCACAAGGTCATCAGTCTAATGAAAAATAAACTAAAATGAATACTTTTAAAAATGTCGCCGATACTAATGATGTCCATTTAATTTATACAATATATTCTTGCATCAAGTTAATGACAACTGTCAATTTGAAGAGGCGCTGTAGCAAAATGTTTCAGATACAAATGAATATTTTCTTAAACCAAAAAAATAGTAAGATGTCTTTGCTTTGCTTATGTTAAAAACCACTACACTTAATTTGACATGCATTGTAAAGTAATCAATAGAGTAAAGTCATCAGTGAAAATATATAAATATGTTTTATTAATGTCCATTGTTTTGAAAAATATGCATTTGCAAAGGCACTTATACATCTCAACAGGCCCTATATTCATAACTCATAACTCTTTAGTACATGTGCTTTTATATACAATATACAAAACCTTAGGAAACACCATGAAGAACTTGCAATTAAATACACAACACAATAAATACATTTACAGGGAGAGAACACTAAACCAAATGTTGATACATCCATGCAAGTTCTATTTTGCATTCATGTTCAGTTGGTTAACCAGAAACAGCCAACTAACTCTATGGCATACAATACAAGAACTGTTTCCTTTAGAAGCATATCTGATTCTGCATGTGCATCGAACTGTGTGGTTTAACTGAAAGCAATGTGGATCATCTGTTACCAAAACGAAAGCACAACCACTGTTACGTTCAGGTATTGCTACTAATCGAGCATTAGATGCAAACCAACCTGAGCTTTTCAAATGATCATATAACAAAATAGCATCCTTTGGCATTGTCAATACAAGACACTGTGAGAAGTGTCACTTGAAATGTTAGACGTGTGTGGGGCTCTCTAGGTAAGAGTCTGTTTTGGCCATGTGGAGCACCACGGCTGGGGACTTGTAGTGACAATGGGAGGTGCTGCAGCTGACGCTGCTACAAGGCTTCCTGCTAGTCCGCACCGACAGCTTCCTGTTGCACAGGCCCTGCCAGGTCTGCAGGGTCTTGGAACTCCAAACCCACACACCGCTGGTGATGCCCACCACCAGAGACATGAAGATCTTCAGCATGAACACTGCCACGGTGGGCACCGACTCCTCCAGGGAGCAGTCCTCATGCCGGCGCCCAGGGAACGACACACACTTGTTCTCCAGCGCCTGGAACTTCCAGTAACCCATGTTGAGCCTCTCGTAGAAGTAGCAGATGATGACGCAGGTGGCGGGCACCGTGTACAGGATGGAGAACACACCGATCTTCACCATTAGTTTCTCCAGCTTCTCTGTGTTGGTGCCGCCCGTCTTCATTATCTTCCGGATGTGGAAGAGCGCCACGAAGCCCGTGAGGATGAAAGAGGTGCCAATGACCAGGTAGCAGGACAGAGGGATAAGCACGAAGCCGGTCAGTGCATTAACGTCCATGCTGCCCACATAACACAGCCCCGTCAGCTCGTCCCCTGCCACCTTCCTCATAGTTAGGATGACGATGGTCTTCATGGCTGGGATGCCCCAGGCGGCCATGTGGAAATAGCTGCTGTGGGCCTCGATGGCCTCGTGGCCCCACTTCTTGCCAGCGGCCAGGAACCAGGTGAGTGTGAGGATGACCCACCAGATAGATGAAGCCATACCAAAGTAGTAGAGGATGAGGAAGACGATGGTGCAGCCCGTAGACTCCAGCCCCTCCTGGATGATGTAGAGCTCGCCATTCTCCCGGTCGCAGGCTATGTTCTCGGCCCCGGCCACCGAGCGGATGACGAAGGCCACCGAGTAGACGTTGTAACACATGGAGAGGAAGATGATGGGCCGCTCCGGGTACTGAAAGCGCTGCGGGTCCAGCAGGAAGGTGAGGACAGTGAAGGCGGTGGAGATGAAGCAGAGTGTGGACCACACCGCCATCCAGATGAAGGCAAAGTCCTTGTCCTGCCGCGACCAGAACACGTCCACCACCGAGGAGCAGCGCGGGGCACACGACTGGCTCTTCTCCACATACTGGAACTTCTCTGGGTTCTCGCAGGAGCCCAGGCTGTTGCCTGAGCGCCCGCTGGTACCCGGGCCGGGCTGCCTGGGTCTGGGGGGCACCGGTAGCATGCCCTCCCCCTTCTTGGTCTCCTGCTTGGTGTCATTCTCAGGTGCCTCCATGCACAGCGAGTTGGGGTTGTTTTTAGTGGGCAGCTTGGAGCAGTCCAGTGAGTCAGGCCAGCCGAAGCTGAATTTCTCCATGATGGGAGAGCACTTCTGCCTGGCCTGCTCACACATTGGTCGGCAGGCAGGGATGGTGGTGGACACTTTGTCAGTGCACATGGGGACGTAGAGGGAGCAGAGGAAAAAGCGCAGGTGCACGTCACAGCCGTATTCCACTAGAGGGGCAAACTCATTTAGTTTGATGCTGGCCTCTGCTTGGCTTTCGTATTTCATTAAGTTGGGCATTCTTGTCATATTGTAGCCAATGCCCTGGCACATGGGAATGGTGATGGGTTCACATTTTGCAGGTCTGCCCCTCTCTATATCATATGCTCCGATATCCAAACTGGATGCAGCAATAACAAGTTGGCACCAGAGTAAAATGGCAATCCTCAAATGAAAAATATACATGTTGATATCAGGAAAGTTAATATATCACAAACTACTTATTGTTTTAGAATAGAAAAGTAAAATAGAAAGGAACAGTGATTGTAACAATTCCATGAGATGGTGCCCAAAATGTGTCCATTTCCCCACTGTCAATTCTGATGAAGCATATGTTAGTTCCAAGGTGAGTTCATTTAATACCCGACCATATGGCTCTCCTATGGTCAAAATTGCACACCTTCGCAAAACGTCTTGTTTTCCCTGAAAACAGTATCTGAATTAGTTCCAAATCCAGTCGGATATGTTAAAGCACGATACGCTTCACATGTTTAGCAAAGTGACGGAAACATGCTGTGAACGTTCGAATGGTGAACAATTAGTCTCTATATCATCGATATCACGCATATTAAAATCTCAAGCCAGGCAGTTGCGTTGAACCGTAATAAAGTCCATATTTTCCGAAATTATTTGAAGTTGATATGCTGTTCAAAATCACATTTTAGTAGGCTCCTGTTTGTAACCACACCAGTGCACCACACGCGGGGATACTGGGTCGTTTAAAAATACTCAAGCCGTCCAGCTCTGTCTGTCTTCTTCTCCCTCCATCGCTTGAGTGCATTAACATTCTCTGTGCTCTGCTCTCTGCCTCTTCAATAAAGGGGCGGGAGTTGGATGACGAACTTGCTTCGCCCCGCCTTTAACTCATTCTCAAATGTATTTTTCTTACAGAGGTAAAATGTATTTATATTGGATATTCTGTTCTCTAGTCAATAGCTATTAAACCAAGCATGCCAACCATGACTGTGAAGATGATATATTTTGAATCAGGGGAGGATGGAGAACAATTCACACTTTTGTTTGTCAAGTCACATAGTATTAGATTTTTTTAAAATTGAACCTTTATTTAACTAAGCAAGTCAGTTAACTTAAGAACAAATTATTATTTACAATGACGGCCTAACTCGGGCCAAACCCGGACGACACTTGCCCAATTGTGCGCCGCCCTATGGGACTTACAATCACGGACGGATGTGATACAGCCTGGAATCGAACTAGGGACTGTAGTGATGCCTCTTGCACTAAGATGCAGTGCCTTAGACCGCTGCACATTTCATTTGAGAAAGTAAGAGATGAGATGGCAATAAAGCACAAAATGTTTACATATTCATACAAAAGAGCACTTATGCTACAGTTAGGTTAACTAAAGCCATTAAGGAATGACTAGTGGAAGCCAGACTCTTCTCGGTCTTTTACTTATTTTTATTTATTTAACCTTTATTTAACTAGGCAAGTCATTTAAGAACAAATTATTTTTACAATGACGGCCTACCCCGGCCAAACACGGATGATGCTGGGGAAAATTGCGCGCTGCCCTATGTGACTCCCAAACACGGCCGGATGTGATACAGCCTGTCTGCAATGCACCATGGATAGATGCTGTGTGGATAGTGGCCACTAGATGGGAACAATAGCCTATCAGGCCTTCCATAATACTGTCACTGCTCAGTAATTGAGTTACACACCATGTAAAATTAGTATTATACTAGATATTCGGACGGATATTAGTTCCTTTCGGCTCAATAGCTATTGTACCAAGCATGCCATGACAATGAAAATGGTATATTCTGAATCAGGGTGGATGGAGAACAATCCATGGCTTTTTTTGTTTCTTGAAATATAATCAAATGTTGTTGTCAGTCAGAACTCCCTCATGTCTTTTCCTCCCTGAGGCTTACAGCAGGGGCGGACTGGGATAAAAATGAGTCCCTGGCATTTTAGCCACACCAGCCCACATCACCTCACGCATGCGCTGTTACCCATCCTAGTGGTGAATGAAAGAACACACATATATATATATATATATATATATATATATATATATATATATATATATATATATATATATTAGACAAAGAAGAAAATCACTGAATAAATGCCTTATAGATGACCATTGGCTTATACATACAGTTGAAGTCGAAAGTTTACATACACCTTAGCCAAATACATTTAAACTCAGTTTTTCACAATTTCTGACATTTAATCTTGGTAAAAATTCCCTGTCTTAGGTCAGTTAGGATCACCACTTTATTTTAATAGTAGAGAGAATGATTTATTTCAGCTTTTATTTCTTTCATCACATTCCCAGTGGGTCAGAAGTTTACATGCACTCAATTAGTATTTGGTAGCATTGCCTTTACATTGTTTAACTTGGGTCAAACGTTTCGGGTAGCTTTCCACAAGCTTCCAACAATAAGCTTGGTGAATTTTGGGCCATTCCTCCTGACAGAGCTTCAGTATATCCACATAATTGTCCTTCCTCATGATTCCGTTTATTTTGTGAAGTGCACCAGTCCCTCCTGCAGCAAAGCACCCCCACAACATGATGCTGCCACCCCCGTGCTTCACGGTTGGGATGGTGTTCTTCAGCTTGCAAGCCTCCCCTTTCTCCAAACATAACAATGGTCATTATGGCCAAACAGTTCTATTTTTGTTTCATCAGACCAGAGGACATTTCTCCAAAAAGTACAATCTTTGTCCCCATGTGAGATCCCCAAGGATTGGAAAGCTGCCGCGGTTATCCCCCTCTTCAAAGGGGGAGACACCCTGGACCCAAACTGTTACAGACCTATATCCATCCTGCCCTGCCTATCTAAGGTCTTCGAAAGCCAAGTCAACAAACAGATCACTGACCATCTCGAATCCCACCGTACCTTCTCCGCTGTGCAATCCGGTTTCCGAGCCGGTCACGGGTGCACCTCAGCCACGCTCAAGGTACTAAACGATATCATAACCGCCATCGATAAAAGACAGTACTGTGCAGCCGTCTTCATTGACCTGGCCAAGGCTTTCGACTTGCAAACCGAAGTCTGGATTTTTTATGGCGGTTTTAGAGCAGTGGCTTCATCCTGCTGAGCGGCCTTTCAGGTTGTCGATATAGGACTCGTTTTACTGTGGATATAGATACTTTTGTAACCGTTCCCTCCAGCATCTTCACAAGGTTAATTTGCACTTTTCGCACCAAAGTACGTTCATCTCTAGGAGACAGCACATACTGCGAGAGCGGTATGACGGCTGCATGGTCCCATGGTGTTTATACTTGCGTACAATTGTTTGTACAGATGAACGTGGTACCGTCAGGAAATTTCTCCCAAGGATGAACCAGACTTGTGGAGGTCTACAACTATTTGTCTGAGGTCTTGGCTGATTTCTTTTGATTTTCCCATGATGTTAAGCACTGAGTTTGAAGGTCGGCCTTGAACTACATCCACAGGTACACCTCCAATTGACTCAAATTATGTCAATTTGCCTATCAGAAGCTTCTAAAGCCATGACATCATTTTCTGGAATTTTCCAAGCTGTTTAAAGGCACAGTCAATGTAGTGTATGTAAACTTCTGACCCACTGGAATTGTGATACAGTGAATGATGAGAGAAATAATCTGTCTGTAAACAATTGTTGGAGAAATTGGTTGTGTCATGCACAAAGTAGATGTCCTAACCCACTTGCCAAAACTATAGTTTGTTAACACCACATTTGTGGAGTGGTTGAAAAACAAGTTTTAATGACTCCAACCTAAGTGTATTTAAACTTCCGACTTCAACAGTACACCCTTCTATGTTTGTCATAGAATGACGCCAGGACTAGTTTATGTGGCTGTGGAAAGATTTTTTGCGTTGTGCTTTGTTTGACACATTAATAAACCATTTACTAATCAATAATAATATTTTTGCAGTCCTTAATCTTAAGTGAGTGCTATTTATACTTTATAAATGTTTTGAGTTCCGTGCGCGTAAGCATACCTTTCTGCCAAGAAGTGACATCCCTTTCAGCAAATTAAGTGGGATATAGGCGGGACTTTCCAGTCTTCAGTGGTGGTGGCTATGTAATGTAATCTGACACCATAGTCACTTGTTGCAACAGCTCATAAACCCACTCGCTGGGCTGAAGAGAATCAGAAGCAAATAAACATTGATAAAACAATAAAAATTACAGACTGTCCCTGAATTGACCTTCATTGTAATACAGTGGGGCAAAAAAGTATTTAGTCAGCCACCAATTGTGCAAGTTCTCCCACTTAAGATGAGAGAGGCCTGTAATTTTCATCATAGGTACACTTCAACTATGACAGACAAAATGAAGAAAAAAAATCCAGAAAATCACATTGTAGGATTTTTAATGAATTTATTTGCAAATTATGATATACTGATAACAAGTTCAAACAGGTGCCATTAATACAGGTAACGAGTGGAGGACAGAGGAGCCTCTTAAAGAAGAAGTTACAGGTCTGTGAGAGCCAGAAATCTTGCTTGTTTGCAGGGGACCAAATACTTATTTTCCACCATAATTTGCAAATAAATTCATAAAAAATCCTACAATGTGATTTTCTGGATTCATATTTGAAGTGTACCTATGATGAAAATTACAGGCCTCTCTCATCATTTTAAATTGGAGAACTTGCACAATTGGTGGCTGACTAAATACTTTTTTGCGCCACTGTACATGATGACTTGTGTTTAATAAAAAGCACTGTATAAATATCTAGTAGTGCATTCGCTAAGTATTCAGACCGCTTGAATTTTTCCACATTTTGTTACGTTACAGCCTTATTCTTAAATGTATTAAATCTACACACAATACCTTATAACGACAAAGCAAAAATAGGTTTTTAGAAATGTTAGCAAAAAATAATCATATTTACATAAGTATTCAGACTCTTTACTCAGTACTTTGTTGAAGCACCTTTGGCAGCGATAACAGCCTCGAGTATTCTTGGGTATGACGCTACAAGCTTGGCACACCTGTATTTGGGGAGTTTCTCCCATTCTCCTATGCAGATCCTCTCAAGCTCTGTGAGGCTGGATGGGGAGCGTCGCTGCACAGCTATTTTCAGGTCTCTGCAGAGATGTTCGATGGGGTTCAAGTCTGGGCTCTGGCTGTGCCACTCAAGGACCTTCAGAGACTTGTCCCGAAGCCACTTCTCAGTTGTCTTGGCTGTGTGCTTAGGATCGTTGCCCTGTTGGAAGGTGAACCTTGCCCAGTCTGAGGTCCTGAGCTCTCTGGAGCAGGTTTTCATCAAGGATCTCTCTGTACTTTGCTCCGTTCATCTTTTCCTCCTTCCTGACTAGTCTCCCAGTCCCTGCCTCTGAAAATCCTCCCCACAGCATGATGCTGCCACCACCATGCTTCACCGTAGGGATGGTGCCAGATTTCCTCCAGACGTGACGCTTGGCATTCAGGCCAAAGAGTTTAATCTTTGTTTCATCAGACCAGAGAATCTTGTTTCTCATGGTCTGAGGGTCCTTTAGGCAAACTCCAAGCGGGTTGCCATGTGCCTTTTACTGAGGTGTGGCTTCTGTCTGGAAGGATGGAGGCCACTATCTTCTTGTGGACCTTCAATGCTGCAGAATTGTTTTGGTACTCTTCCCCAGATCTGTGCCTCGACACATTCCTGTCTCGGAGCACTGCGGGGAATTCTTTCGACCTCATAGCTTGGTTTTTGCTCTGACATGCACTGTCAATTATGGGACCTTATGTAAACAGATGTGTACCTTTCCAAATCATGTCCAATCAATTGAATTTACCGTAGGTGGACTCCAATCAAGTTGTAGAAACATCTCAAGGATAATCAATGGAAACAGGATGCACCTGAGCTCAATTTTGAGTCTCATAGTAAAGGGTCTGAATACTTATGTAAATAGCTTTTTTTTATTTTTATTTTTACCTGTTTTCACTTTGTCAATATGGGGTAGTGTGTGAAGATTGATGAGGGATTAAAAATATATATATTTGACAAGGCAAGCCAGTTAAAAACAAATTATTATTTACAATGACGGCCAAGGAACAGTGGGTTAACTGCCTTGTTCAGGGGCAAAACGACACATTTTTATTTTGTCAGCTTGGGGATTCGATCTTACAACCTTTCGGTTACTGGCCCAACGCTCTAACAACTAAGCTACCTAACATCCATTTTAGAATAAGGAAAAAGTCAAGGGGTCTGAAAACTTTCCAAATGCACTGTATATGTGTTAGAAAAGCTAATCTAACGACTTGTTAGGCTACATTGCAAGTAGCCTAGTGTCCCAATGTTCCCCCGAATCCCCCCCTTCCCTAATTAGCCTACTATATATATATATATATATATATATATATATATATATATATATATATACTTACTATACAGCCAAATATAAGGCCTAACTGGCAGCAGTAGGCTATATGATCGGTGTCAGTGTGCATGAGTGTCTTTCTCTGTTTTCAGATCAGCAGCTGATCTATCATTTCTCAGACGCAGACATAGCACTTGGACCAGCAGAACCATCATTTTTAACAAATAAGTTGATCAATTTCACACATTTAGTAACGTATGCCTCAAGAGCCCTTGTTTTTGTCTCTAACTTTTCGGCACCACCTTTCTATTCTGACTGATACAAAAACAGGCCCATGGGCCCTGGCCGTGTCATATATACACTGCTCCAAAAAATAAAGGGAACACTTAAACAACACAATGTAACTCCAAGTCAATCACACTTCTGTGAAATCAAACTGTCCACTTAAGAAGCAACACTGATTGACAATAAATTTCACATGCTGTTGTGCAAATGGAATAGACAACAGGTGGAAATTATAGGCATTTAGCAAGACACCCCTAATAAAGGAGTGGTTCTGCAGGTGGGACCACAGACCACTTCTCAGTTCCTATGCTTCCTGGCTGATGTTTTGGTCACTTTTGAATGCTGGCGGTGCTTTCACTCTAGTGGTAGCATGAGACGGAGTCTACAACCCACACAAGTGGCTCAGGTAGTGCAGCTCATCCAGGATGGCACATCAATGCGAGCTGTGGCAAGAAGGTTTGCTGTGTCTGTCAGCGTAGTGTCCAGAGCATGGAGGCGCTAACAGGAGACAGGCCAGTACATCAGGAGACGTGGAGGGGGCCGTAGGAGGGCAACAACCCAGTAGCAGGACCGCTACCTCCGCCTTTGTGCAAGGAGGAGCAGGAGGAGCACTGCCAGAGCCCTGCAAAATGACCTCCAGCAGGCAACAAATGTGCATGTGTCTGCTCAAACGGTCAGAAACAGACTCCATGAGAGTGGTATGAGGGCCCGACGTCCACAGGTGGGGGTTGTGCTTACAGCCCAACACCGTGCAGGACGTTTGGCATTTGCCAGAGAACACCAAGATTGGCAAATTCGCCACTGGCGCCCTGTGCTCTTCACAGATGAAAGCAGGTTAACACTGAGCACATGTGACAGACGTGACAGTCTGGAGACGCCGTGGAGAACGTTCTGCTGCCTGCAAGATCCTCCAGCATGACCGGTTTGGCGGTGGGTCAGTCATGGTGTGGGGTGGCATTTCTTTGAGGGGCCGCACAGCCCTCCATGTGCTCGCCAGAGGTAGACTGACTGCCATTAGGTACCGAGATGAGATCCTCAGACCCCTTGTGAGACCATATGCTGGTGCGGCTGGTCCTGGGTTCCTCCTAATGCAAGACAATGCTAGACCTCATGTGGCTGGAGTGTGTCAGCAGTTCCTGCAAGAGGAAGGCATTGATGCTATGGACTGGCCCGCCCGTTCCCCAGACCTGAATCCAATTGAGCACATCTGGGACATCATGTCTCGCTCCATCCACCAACGCCACGTTGCACCACAGACTGTCCAGGAGTTGGCGGATGCTTTAGTCTGGGAGGAGATCCCTCAGGAGACCTGAGACCATCCTCATCAGGAGCATGCCCAGGCGTTGTAGGGAGGTCATACAGGCACGTGGAGGCCACGCACACTACTGAGCCTCATTTTGACTTGTTTTAAAGACATTACATCAAAGTTGGATCAGCCTGTAGTGTGGTTTTCCACTTTAATTTTGAGTGGGACTCCAAATCCAGACCGCCATGGGTTGATAAATTTGATTTCCATTGATCATTTTTGTGTGATTTTGTTGTCAGCACATTCAACTATGTAAAGAAAAAAGTATTTAATAAGAATATTTTATTCATTCAGATCTAGGATGTGTTATTTTAGTGTTCCCTTTATTTTTTTGAGAAGTGTGTATATATATATATATATATATATTTTTTTTTTACAGATTATATTTTTTTTATTTCGACCAGCCCGCCACAATAAAAGATCATTCGGGCCTTTTAATCCAGTTGGATAAACACTGCAAACAGCCTACACGATGCTAGGATGCGACCGCATGGTCCTGAAGCATACCATTGCCTCATTTTGTATCACATTCCAATTACAAAACTGGTGGGGTCAAAAATGCTATTTCAGAATGTGGGGGGGACATGTCCCCAGTGAAAGTTGCGCCCCTGTGAAACCTTTCCCTCTATCTCCGGGCCTAGGCCTAAACGAGGCCGGGTACCTCTATTAAGCTAACCCATATTGATTCCCTTCTTGGCCAAACTGTGGGTCGGAGGGGTGACGAGAGCGGCACCTGCTTCCCAGAGCCCATCCCCCAGCTCCATTGTCATGCTAAGCAGGCGTGCATAGGAGAGTGCACTCTGAGTGCCAGAGCGAGACTCCCCAAAAACTGCCCGGTTCCAGAAGGCCCTTAGGGAAGGAAGCAGGCCCACTTGTCACGTTCCCACAGACTACGGGGTCATGTTCCCCACTCACTCGCTTCTTGTTTTTTTCCCCCGAAATGGGATTCTTTTTGGCGGCTGTTTTTGTTTTGGCTGAGAGCTGTTTAAGCAGCGCTTTCAATGTCCTCCGCAAATCTCCTTCAGCCTTCCATGAAAGGTGCTATTCTTTGCGGTCGATGAATGAGTAGAAAATAAAGGGAAACCGCAGCTACAAGGGCAATCAGTCAATGATACAATTGCAGGCATCAGGATGGGGAAGAGCTTTTCCACGAACTTCACCATTAGCTAACTTATTTAAACTAACAGGCTGCTGCACTGACACAAAGGGAGTGTGTGTGTGTTTCAGAGGACTAATCTACCATGCTAGTCAGAGGCAGATAATGATTACGTAGTTTAAGATAAGCTTGGGTTATATATGCAGAGAACGCAAAATAAATGTTTGATGTGATGCTAGAGCCAGACACTATGTATTCATCTCTGATCCATACATCCAATTACAAAACCTAATCATTTTCTACAGTAATGTTGGCCCACTCACTCAATGCTCCGATGTACATACTTTAATATTATGGGTATATTTTTCAGTTTTGGAGCTGTAAAATATCCTGTTCTAAGACATACAGCAATATTGATGTGGTATAGTCAAAATCAAATCAAATTGTATTGGTCACATACACATGGTTAGCAGATGTTAATGCAAGTGTAGCGAAATGCTTGTGCTTCTAGTTCCAACAGTGCAGTAATATCTAACAAGTAATCTAACAATTCCCCAACAACTACATAATACACACAAATCTAAAGGGGTGAATGAGAATATGTACATATAAATAAATATATGGAAGAGCGATGGCCGAGCGGCCAAGGCAAGGTGCAATAGATGGTATAAAATACAGTATATACATGTGATATGAGTAATGTAAGATATGTAAACGTTATTAAAGTGGCGTTATTTAAAGTGGCATTGTTTAAAGTGACTAGTGATCCATTTATTAAAGTGACCAGTGATTGGGCCTCAATGTGGGCAGCAGCCTCTGAGTAAGTGATCACTGTTAAACAGTCTGATGGCCTTGAGATAGAAGCTGTTTCTCAATCTCTCCGTCCCAGCTTTGATGCACCTGTACCGACCTTGTCTTCTGGATGATAGCGGTGTGAACAGGCAGTGGTTGGTGGTTGTTGTCCTTGATTATCTTTTTGGCCTTCCTGTGACATCGGGTGCTGTAGGTGTCATGGGGGGCAGGTAGTTTTACCCCGGTGATGCGTTGTGCAGACCGCACCACCCTCTGGAGAGCCTTGCGGATGAGGGCGGTGCAGTTACCGTACCTGTGGTAGGCTGTGATACAGCCCGACAGGATGGTCTCAATTGCGCATCTGTAAAAGTTTGTCAGGGTTTCGTGATTACTGCTATCATTCTTATGGTGAAGTGTTACAATTGGTATGTTTGCCTATATGATTGTGCATAAGTGAGGATTCTTTATTTTTATAATGTCCAAATGCAATGTTACATGACATGCTTAATTTATACTGATCAAAAATATAAACGCAACATGCAACAATTTCAAAGATTTGACTGAGTTAGAGTTCCTATAAGGAAATCAGTCAATTGAAATAAAGTCATTAGGCCATAATCTATGGATTTCACATGACTGGAAATACAGATGTGCATCTGTTGGTCAGAAAACCAATCAGTATCTTTTGTGACTGACCACTATTTGCCTCATGCAGCGCGACACACCTCCTTTGCATAGAGTTGATCAGGCTGTTGATTGTGGCCTGTGGAATATTGTCCCACTCCTCTTCAATGGCTGTGCGAAGTTGCTGGATATTGGCGGGAACTGGAACATGCTGTCATAAACGTTGATCCAGAGCATCCCAAACATGCTCAATTGGTGACATGTCTTGTGAGTATGCAGGCCAAGGAAGCACTGGGACATTTGCCGCTTCCAGGAATTGTGTACAGATCCTTGCAACATGGGGCCGTGCATTATCATGCTGAAACATGAGGTTATGGTGGTGGATGAATGGCATGACAATGGGCCCAAGTATCTTGTCATGGTATCTCTGTGCATTCAAATCCATGAAATGCCATCGATGAAATGCAATTGTGTTCATTGTCCGTAGCTTATGCCTGCCCATACCATAACCCCACTTCCACCATGGGGCACTCTGTCCATAACGTTGACATCAGCAAACCGCTCGCCCACACAACGCCATCTGCAGTTGTGATGCCGGTTGGACGTACTGCCAAATTCTCTAAAATGATGTTGGAGGTGGTTTATGGTAGATAAATTAACATTAAATTATCTGGCAACAGCTCTGGTGGACATTCCTGCAGTCAGCATGTCAATTGCACGCTCCCTCAAAACATGAAACATCTGTGGCATTGTGTTGTTTGACAAAACTGCACATTTTAGAGTGACCTTTTATTGTCCCCAGCACAAGGTGCACTTATGTAATGACAATGCTGTTTAATCAGCTTCGTCATAGGCCACACCTGTCAGATGGATGGAATATCTTGGCAAAGGAAAAATGCTCACTAGCATGGACGTAACAAATTTGAACACACATTTTGAGCGAAATAAGCTTTTTGTGCATATGGAACATTTCTGGGATTTTTTTTATTTCAGCTCATGAAACATGGGACCAACACTTTACATGTTGCGTTTATATTTTTGTTCAGTGCAAATGAAATAATTCCTACATCTACACTTCATAAACCCAGTGTCGGAAGAAGAAAAAAACCAGAGGAGTGGCAGTTGGCACCATAACTTTTTTTTAAGGCTTGAGAAATGTGACAATCTATCTAATTGGTCAACACCCATGGTAGCCACTTGGATTTCAAGGGTTAATCTCTTCACCACCCCGTTACCTATCTGCCAGCTGTCATACACTCACAAAGAACCTGCTGTCTAGTCGTACAAGACAGGTAATTGGTCAGATTCATGAGGTTGAGGGACATGAGAACAGTGTACTATTCTATACCAAAGCTTGGTGAAACAAGGCTATATTGTTGTATGAGAGATTATGGGTACATACATGCATATGAATTAAGAGTTCCAAGAGTAGCCCAGTCATTTAACTGATTTCAGTGAAATTAAACTACTTGGTTGGAGATTCAAAGCCAGCGTTGCACAATTAGCCCTGACCACATTTTGTCCAGGTTTCACAAGATTAAGGTTTCGCACAGTTAATATATTTTTTACTAAAGCAGGGGACATACGGAAAATCTTTGGCAATTGCTAATTAATCTGTTCAGAACCCCTCCTATTTAGAAAGGCCAGTCCACCCAACAGAGACCACGTTTCAACAAGGCAGTTTCCATCTTGGCTCAGAAAACTCAATACCGGTATTCTTACTTTATATTTTTACAAGGTGTCTCCAGACAGACCTGCCTTTTACAACATTTGTGGTGTCTTTCCCCTGCTCCTTGTTTTCATTAAGAGCGAGTTTGTGTAGCGTCTCGCGCAAACCCTTCGCACATAAGTCATCGATTTCCCTAATGAGTGACAGGCAACAAAAGTGTCCAATTCTTTAGCTTGCCAAAACACACCTGCCTTCTCAATCAGACTTGGTGTGGCACCACAGTGACCTGCATGGCTTTAGGGGGCAGATGGATTAGAGAGAGGGTGACTCATGAATGTGCCTATTTCAACCACAGGCCAGGACGACATGGTGCTTGTGGTCTTCTGCTGGCCTCTGCCCTGGAATAGAGCCATTCTGGCAGTGACCGCATGCGTTTTGGCCTCCTCAGAACTATGAGCAGAATGCAGGATGCCAAGGAAAGCAAATACATTGAGGAATTTAAACAGAAATGGGCTGAAGGAGTCTGGATGCAGCAG